>NC_056739.1:137404989-137617489 GCF_019279795.1 Protopterus annectens
ACAAACATCCACAGAAGTTCCAGGGTATAGCAGTACGTGCAACCCCTACTGTACATGACCTGTGTAGCACTCTGATATATCACTGGCGTGTTATCACATATGTTGACACTGTTTACAGTGTACAGCACATATGCACCAATTCATGCATGACATATGTACAACGGTTGACAGAGGTGTGGCTGACAGCACATACACAGGGCCAGTATAGACATTTTGCTGTGATACCCTCATTAATTTACCATTGTAACAGGGTTTCTTGCAACATATGTCCAATGAGGAATATGTAGTCAGTAACTGTCATGGCCTTCACCATCAACAGACTGCATTCCTCACAGTACCGTCTGCATTCCATGGATAGATGCATCGTGGTTAGCACATGACACCAAAGGCACAACACTGCCCAGTCTGCAGATGAGGATTCCTGATATACATGGAACTGACATGGCAGGTATTGCGACATGTACGACAGGCATAGCCCGACAAACACTGTTAATACAAACATACTTCCACATGCAGTATGGCAGCACTTACAGTTCGTAGGCAGGTCAGGCACATCCCCCTCCTGTCAGTTGCCCTCTTTCCACAGTGTATGTTGTTCGAGGTAAATCCCCAGCCCATCTAATAAGCTGTTTTCAAAATGACAGTTCTAGCTCCTGCTCACGGTGACAGACAAGGGCCAACACCACCAGGATGTTCACAGGTAGTGGAGTGCATTTCCATGCAATTGGCTATGGGAATGTTACCACACCTGTTCCACATGCAATCAGATAGGGAAGTCCTGCAATACGTGCAGAGGCCATCAGCTGATCATGAGCATTATGTTAAAGACACAAGCTGCTGCCTAAGCAATGCAGGTGTGGGCCTCCACATCCAACAGAGAGGGTGTGGGGGGAGGCAGACAGAGGTGAATACATGTCAGGGAGGGGTGGGAGGGTAAAACCGATGCATGTTTGTGTCACACACCTACCAGCACAGGGTATCATACACCCAACAGCTATTTTGTGCTATCACAGTCTGATTCTGTTATTGGATGCACCACATGTGTTGTCTGGTGGGGGGCACTCAGAACATATACGTGATGGTGAGTGCTATCTTCTGTAGGGATACAGTAGATATGCAGTAGGTAACGTACATGTGTCTGTCTGCATGAACAGGTGCCAGCGTCAGCACAGACACACTCACACAGGGATGCATACACATTAACATACTTGGTAAGGCCAGGAGTGTGAACCGTCACAAGTGGGATTGCCACAACTCATCAATGTGCAGGAAACACATGCACCACATGGGTGATATGGAGGTCGTATGGGCAGTGAGTATGAAGGGGTGTCAAACATAAGGCGGCATGTTTCACTGTGCCCTGGGTGGAGTAGTGCATGTGGATGTGGACATTGCACCATACAACACACACACGTACACACAGGGTCCAGTTCAGACATGCATGGGTGCATGTCTGCATGGGTGTGTGGTGGCCAACAGTGCCAACAGGCTATACAAGGGTAGGCGATGGGTATACCTTGGCATCAGCCCACATGCCATTAGTCTGCATTGTGGCACAGGCCTTTAGCTTCTGCATTTGACCTCACAGGTGGGTATTGCATCCGTCTTCCAGGCACCTGGGCAACCATTGTGTATGGCCAATGCTATGCATCACTTGCCATGTATGTGTTCCCTAGTCCATGACTTGGATGGTGTCTAGGATGTGCACACATCCCACATGCATGTACAGTGACATGTGGAACTGTACCTGGGGTGTCTGGCCCATACAGTGAACACAACTTATCATCAGATGTGCCAGTCTTGCCCACATGTGGCAGGGAGTGGTACTGGTCAGCAGATTTACCCTGCACCCACATTGATAGCATGCAAACAGCATTTCCTGATGTCAATGTCATCTGTCTATACAGGCCATGTTGTCAGGCATGGTATGTCCATTGTGAGTCACATGTGAAGGCACAGTGCGGTTGCTAACTGTGAGTGGCAGGCGGTGATGTCACATCTATGGGTATGGCTTTGCACCCCAGCCTCTCAACCATTTACATCTGTTATCCCTATATGGTTGACATTGTGATATATAGTAGGGTCACCAAAAATGTAATTAGCAAAACCCTCCACAATGCCCACAGGTGTCACAAACTCACAACCACTTCTACACAGGACACCAGTTACAAACACACACACACACACCTGTCATGTCTGGGAGTAGAACCCCTACCTAGCTGGTGTACTACACTACAACACTATGCAGTTATACTATGCGCCACAGACATTACTGAACTGCATCTTCCCCAACGATGTATTGCACAATTAATGACATCAGCAGGGCTACCAAAGTAGGGCATTTGTACTCTACTGTGTGTGAGTAGCCTATAATGCATTGCTCCATACACATACACTGAGACACACACATCACATCCGGAACTGACATGGATGGAGATGGAACACTACCACCATTCTAAATCACACTACAGCGGTACACGGTTACAGAATGCGCTACAGCGATTACTGGGCTATCATGTTCCCAGAGGTGTACTTCTAGATGAGTGACATCATCAGCCTTGGCAAAGTAGTATATCTGTATTGTATGGAGTGTGGGTAGCCTAAAAAGCATTGCTCTCTACCCAGTCACACACACACACACACACACACACACACACACACACACACACACACACACACACACTTGCCACAGCTGGGGTTCGAACACCTACCTAACTAGTTTATCACCCATCAGCAATGATGCAGTTACAGGACGCGCCATGGTGATTACTGGGCTATCATCTTCCCAGAGGTGTAATTCTAGATGACTGACATCAGCAGCCTTGGCAAGGTAGTGTATTTGTATTGTATGGAGTGTGGGTAGCCTAAAAAGCATTGCACCCTGGTCAGTCAGACACACACACACACACACACACACACACACACACACACACACACACACACACACTTGCCATGGCTGGGGTTCGAACACCTGCAAAACTACTTTATCACACTACAGCAATATGCAGTTACAGGACACACCACAGTGATTACTGGGCTATCATGTTCCCAGAGGTGTACTTCTAGATGAGTGACATCAGCAGCCTTGGTAAGGTGGTGTATTTGTATTGTATGGAGTGTGGGTATCCTAAAAAGCATTGCTCTCTGCCCAGTCAGACACACACACACACACACACACACACACACACACACACACACACACACACACACACACACACACACACACAGACGCACAGTTGCCATTTGCCATGGCTGGGGTTTGAACACCTACCTAACTAGTTTATCACAGTACAGCAATATGCAGTTATAGGACGCACCATGGCAATTACGGGGCTATCATGTTCCCAGAGGTGTACGTCTAGGTGAGTGACATAAGCAGCCTTGCCAAAGTTTAATTTATGTATTGCACGGAGTGTGAGTAGCCTAACAAGCATTTCACTCTACACAGTCAGAGGCAGACAGGCACACACACAAACACACAATCACACAGTTGACAGGTCTGGGGTTAGTACTGCTACCTAACTACTCTGTCACTACAGCAGTACACAGGTATGGGATGCGCCATGCACCTTACTGAGCTATAGCTCTCCCAAAGGTGTAATTCACATTGGATGTCCTCAGCAGGATTGTCATGCTACTGCTATGGGGAGGGCAGTGTGTGCATAAGCCATACCCCATTCATTTGGGGGTTGACATGCCACATGCGGGCACACACGGGGTCATATGTCACAGGTGCGTGTATACAGCTACTAGATGGCTGCTTCCTTGTACAGTCTTGTTGCACAGCTGGCACATACGCCACATAGTCTGTCATGCTGACAGGTACTGGTGGCTAGTATCCACAGTGGGTTACATCCGCACCTCATGTGTTAGGAGCCCTTAGGCTGTGTGCCAGTTGGGACAGGCCCGCATGGCTCCTTGTCACAGTCACCCTCTTCCTCACATCTATGCCCGTGTGCCTGTGGCTTATTATAGTGTGTTGTCCTTACATATTTGCCTGCATTCCTATCCACTGTGTGTGCAAGGCAGGAGTGGTGCATACTGACATGTATTCACACTGAGAACTGCAACTTCCAGATATGTCTAGACCACTGGTGTTTGCAGACATGGCCTTTATGTGTTTAAGTGTGTGAGCATGCCCAGTATGACCTCTCTGTATGTTGTTGACTGACATTGCCTTCATTCCTCTAAGTGTGTGAGTATGCCCAGTATGGCCATCTGTGTTGCATGTGTGGATCACGTCCAGGTTGTTTGTACTGTGGTGCTGACCTTTTGTTGTACACCAACGGGTAGCATGCTGTGTCTGCAGGGTATCCATCGGTCATTTGCCATTGACTGTTGCTACATGTCTGCATAGTGGGGGGACACCTGACTGTTTCTACTGTTCTACACAGGACTGGGGGAGCACACCTGACTGTTACTCTATGTGTACATTGGATGGGGGGTCGCACCTGACACTTGTACACATTTGCTAGGACTGTACTGGTAAGTCGGGTACTCCATTTCAGTCTGTAGTCTTACCTATCTTGCTGGCTATGGCTTACCAGTGTAGTACAGATCTTAGCTTTGTTTACCTACATATTAGTGTCCAACTTCCTAGCCTTCAAAACTTACATCCGACTGCCTGGCCAGCTGCAGTCTGTCTGTGTAGGCCTGGGAGTGGGGTTGATCATAGGGCACATTCGGAGGCCATAGTACAGCATTTGTTTGTGTTTGTCTTCACCTGTCCTGCTGGCTGGGACTGTTGTTGGGTATGTGATCCTTCCTGACTGGTATGTGTGACTCTTATGGACACCTCTGTCACTCAGGCCATTTCCTGCAGTGTGTTTTGTCACCCTGTGTAGTACTGGCTACTATGGTGACTCCAGTATGTGTTACAGATCTCATGCTGCCACTATGGGTGTCTACTCTCTGCTGCCTTGACATCCGGCCACCCAATTCCCTTGCATGTTCACATCTATACCATAGTTACAGGTAAAAACACATTCTACTCAATTTGACAATTGGTAGGTTGATTGACTTACCTTGAGGGTGTGCAGGACTTGTGGATGGTGCTGGAGGGCTGCCTATGTCGGATGCACATAGTGCACTCCCTATACATGGTTAGGCACAGGTAGTGTCATGTTTGGCATCCCTTTTCCATCTGTGCGAGTCAGAGAGAGGTGTCATTCCCTGGGCCCCTACTGTGTCAGTGCATATGCTATGCGTTGCTTCTTTGCCAAGGTCAGGGCATACTGGATAAGCCCCATTCTGCCTACTGGAGCATGCTCAGGTTGTTCCTCCTCTGAGTCACTCTGTACCTGCACAGGCCTTGACATTGATGGGGGGCTGTGTGGGCCTGCCCCATGCTGTTCCTGCTGCAACTGTTTCTGCAGGATTATATTGTGTAGCATAGCACATACCATTACTATTTGGGTACATGTAGCTGGTGAATACTGCAGGGCTCCACCGGATGTGTCCAGACACTGGAACCGTGACCTGAGCATCCCAAACACATGCTCTATTATATGTCTGGCCTGTGCGTGTGCATCATTATGGCATTGTTCAGGTGTATGTGTATTTCTGATGGGTGTCATCAGCCACGGCTCCAGTGGGTACCCAGCATCCCCCTCTAGGTGACCGTAGGGGATGTCCACATTGGCAAATATGTGGTACAGCTGTGTCAGTTGCCATATGTGTGAATCGTCATAGCTTCCAGGGCAGCCAGCACACACATTTAGTATAATGCCCTGAGCATCACATATGACCTGGCAGTTGATGGAGGGGATGCCCCTGTGGTTGGTGTAGGCCCTACCCTGCTCACCGGGTGGTGCTTTGATACATATGTGCATGCAGTCTATAGCACCCACTACCCCAGGGTAGTTAGCCATTTGGTGGAAGAGATGCATATTGCGGGTCAACACCTCACGTGTGTTGAGGAAATATACGTGCTCACTGGCATGTGCTGACATGGCATCCAGGAATTGGTGGAACACTCTGGATGCTGATGCCTGTGAGATGCCCATGTTATCCCCAGTTGTTGTTTGGGAGGTACCTGTGGCTAGTATACCTAGACCTACACATACCTTGGTACCCACTGGGATGGGTTCCCCTCGGCTAGTATGGTGTGTCAGGTGTGGCCTGCACAGCTCGATGAGTTGCTGTAGGAGGTCTCTGTCCACCCTATAGCACTCCACTATCTCCAGCTCATGTAGCCCCTGGTAGGTTACCCTGGGTCTGTACATTCTTCTCTGTCTCCTCACTGTGGGTTATTCGGCAGCATTGACATCTTCACCATCCTCACCCTCTTGCACATTTTGTTCTATGTTGCCTGCTGTAGCCCTTCTCATTTTGTAGGTTTGGTTTTAAAATTTCCCCGCTTGTATACACCGATGCTGTAGAGTGTGGAAAACACCAGGAGGGTAGGTGCTTGCTTGGTTTATAGTGGTGTTCTGGGCTGGGCTGGTCTGCTTCCTGTGTGATTAGCTGATTCTGATACATTTCACCTGGCAGCTCAACTAGATCTCTTTGATTACCTTCCTACGGCTGTTTTTATTTTTATTTTTATTTATTTATTTATTTAACATTTGTTGATCGGGAAAGTCCGACTAGGCTCCACAGAGCCTGTTTTCAGTGGAGGCCCGGGGAGAAATGCTCCAGACGCATGTTTTCCCTTTCCATTGCCTCCCTGTTTAGGCCCATGTGCATGCCGCATGAACGCAGTGCTCAAAGCTGCTTTTTCCTGATTTAACTTCCTTTTCTTCCTGTACAGCCCGGTGCGTGGTGCATGCACCCGCTTACACTTTATAACGAGTGCTAGGCAGGTTTAGACACATCCCTGGCTTAGCTGTGCTAAGCTAGAAGCAATCCCGAACCACAGGTCTCCAATCCACTTACAGTATGCCTGACACACACCTCCATGAAGTCTTGCACCCAGCTATTTATACTCTTACACTCTTGGGACCTGCCTCACACCCTGGGAATATCTGGTATTCACTAACCTTTCACTCATTTGCATAGGATTGCCTGCTAATGCATAGTTACATGTCCCACACCGAGCCTCCCCCCTTGGCAACCATTACGCACTAGCCAGGTTGTCTTCTGACTGCCATTGACTTGTATGGCAAAATACTGATTTTAGTTAGAATGCTTATTTTAGGTTTATTTTATTTGTTTTCCCCCCGATCCCGTTTGCCCGTCGCTGCCCTATACTTACCCAGGCGGGATTGGCGAAGATGAAATTAAACGTTTTTTTTTTGTTCTTTTACATATTGTAATGCCAATGGCCTTCTACTTGGACATTGGCATGCTTCCTCAATAATATGCAGCCATTATTTGGAGCTGTAATAGCTCTGTTTTGGAATTTGCAGACATATACTCGGTTAGTAACCGAGTACATTTCTGCAGATTGCACTTGTCTTGCATGGACTATTGCAAGCTTCCTGGATTGCAATATCACCTCATTTGCATGGATTTCTCCGGCAGATGAGGTGATTTGCATTCCAGGGCTTACTCCATGCAAGATTAGTGCTGGAGCTCTCGTGCATGCCCCTGCCGGCTGTTCCTGGATCGCACGGCAGACATATTGCCTGCGGGAGCTACTGCACTCATCTTGCACTCTGTGCAGGCTTTTGAGAATCCGGGAGATAGTCTGGTTACCATAGAAAAGATACTGCAAAACCTTTAGTTTCCTTCACTGCAAGAATTAGGGAGCAGTGTTTGTTTTCATTTGCTAAGAAATTCTTAGGAGGTGGCAGAAAGTGCTAGAATTAAGTAGGGATTTGACTGTGTTAGAGCACCCAGTCAGCTTGCCTGGTATCTGAGGGTTGGCATAATGGTTAAGGTGTTTAACTCACAGACAGAAGGTATAGGGTTTGATTCTCAGCAAGTGAAATTGGCTAGGATTAAAATAGTTCAGATAGACAGCTAGTTTACCTATAAACCTATCTTAGTGAGACACTGAGTCAGGCAAAAAGCTAAATGGCAGGGGATTGATTTCCCTGGTTAATGGGAGCATATGCATGATTCAGTGAAATGTGAGGTATTCTCTCATGGACTGAGCCACTCACTACCACGGTCCTGGTTATGTGTCACTTTCTAGTGGTCTATCATGCATTGTGACTTGACAAGTTGAGGTCAGTACTGATGACAGCTGGCAATGTGACAGCAGCAGTAACAACGGTACTTTTAACCTCTCCTCCTGATCAGCTGGTACCCAGAAGCGGTGCTGTGGTGCTAAATGCTGCTGTTGAAAAGGTGACCTAAACAATTATCAGAGCAGTGTTTGCCAGAGAAATTGTATGTTTCTTCATTCAGAAGGCACACAAACAAAGGTAGCTAACCACCATGTACAGTATGTCTTTATTTTATAATCAAATGTTAAGGTTCAGACAATCAAAACGAGTTTCAGGATTTCAAGAGAATGAATCTTATGAAATTAAAAAAAGACTGTAAAATAAAAAAGTGCCACAAGCAAGCTTGGTAAAGGCAGAAACCAGTTTCATCCTGGTAATAGCTGTAAATGAAATGTAATGGGAGATTAGGGAGCATAAAGCAACACTGAGGATGTTGAGTCATAGTTTGAACTGCAAGGAACACACCTGGAAGAGAGAATGGAATGCAATTAGGGTAATGACAGAACCTCAGATGGGGGAGCGATTATATTAAAAAAAAATGTGGGGGGGGGGTCACAAACAACAATGACCATAATTACAGCACTTTCAAAAATGCTGCAATTAATGCTTTTTGCTGTTTGTTTAGCTTTGTTTTTCACATTTCTTTCCTTTGCTTGCAGGCTTTTTTCATCAGTCTACAAACTTGTTTTTTTTTACTGGGATTTGCATATTGCTGTTGAAAATATTGTTTTTTTTTTTTTTACAGCATCTCCTACTCCACAAAAGGTTGATATTTACTAATCAGATGCACGTGCTGTAAGCAGAGGGTGCAGCATTTTAATTCTAAGTAGTTTTCCTTATTCAGTAGGGACTGGCTTTTTTATTTACTTACCAGGCCTGCAAATACCCTTTTGTCTCCTAATGATGCATTCTCAGTCATTGAACCTCATTTATGGGACTCACTCAAGTTCATAGGTGACTAATAGGCTAATGACCCCAAGGATACCTTGTTAAGCCTAGCCATGCATCCCACAGGTATCTGACTAGTTTAGGAACCCTAAGATTAGCCTAAGGGGCATATGTAGGCTAGGGCTTGAGTGATCAGGCATTTACAGGCTGCCCATATCCATTAGGAACATGGGTGAATTTCCTATCCCCCACCTATTGGTGCAAGTTATGCCTGAATTGGTTTAGAGAAGAACTCTACTTCACAAGGATAGGAAGTCTATTCCAGAGAAGAGAGAGTCTCTGAGACACATACCTGTCCCTCCAACATGTCTGAGTTATGTTGCAAACAAGGTTTAAGTTCTTATATTGGTTAATTCTGATATTATTTGTTTTGCAGATATGCAGAATGCCCATTAGAGTGAGATCCAAGGATGCCTTATATGCCAGGTATAGATTGCCCCTCAACAGTCTGCAGGAGACCGAAGACAAGGATAGGGCTTTGAGGAGCACCCTGTATCCTTTTTGTGATGAACCTCTAGGGACACTACAGCTGTTACATGTTCCTGGTAAGAGACACATTGAAGGAGGAGTTGTACTTAATTATTGGCCTGATAAGGGCTGAATATAGTGGGACAACGACTTCCCTGGACTGAGATGCCATACCCTTGCTTATAAGTTGCACAAGATAGAATGATTTCCTTAATACCATAGACATATGATTGAATCTACGTGTTCCCGAATCTCTGACTACTGGGTCTACTCTTAGGGCTGGGTTATCAATGAGGTAGCTTCCAGGGGTAACCAACTTCCCCAAAGGATACTATTATGTATTTCTTGGTGTTGAGGTTTAGGCTGTGGCTCTGGCACTAGTTATTTGTCTGTCAGCCTTTCTTGGAGAATATTAGTGTCTTGGGGAGATTCTATAACTGAACCTAATTTGCAATTGTCTGCAATCTTGGTCAGCCAAATGCCCTTGACACTGGCCTAGTCTTCAAAAAAGTAGATGCCAAAAAGGAGTGGACACAGTACAGACCCTGAGGAACTCCACTAGTGACCAGGCACTTTGTGGAGGTGGACTCAGCTATCCTAACTTCTTGGGTCCTAGCTGAGACCACCCGACTTTCCAGGGGGTGACATAGGTGAAATTCATAACATTTCTGCATATTCCATATTTAGAGAAATGCTATTAAACTTCCAGGAAAAAAAATAACTCCACTTCCAATTGTTTCAGACCTTTACCTATAACTTAAACTAATCTGTCCACTACTGCTTATACAGTTTATGTCTCTTTGCCACTTACACTCAGTTTGCTCTTCACTGCAGCCTCTCTTTTGTTTGATAAAGCTATAAATCTTTTGAAAAACTTCTCCATGTTCATATTTCTCTGCTATGCTTCTCTCCCTTACTAAGAATCTACTGTCTTGTCAAAAAAGCAGGATCCAAGACAACTGTTAGAAAGTATCCGGCTCACTGCATTGTATAAAAAGAATGGCTAATTCCTAATTTGTAAACATGTCGATACTGTTCAGGTTTTAATATAGTGTTTAATACTTAGCTGTTCTGAAACTGTTCCTGTTTATCTAGTTTGAAATGTAAGTATATCTTCTGTTTCAGCTTTTGTTGTAGCTCCCAGGCTGTGACTAAAATGGGTCCATTCTGGATCTTTCCACTACCCTTTTTACAAGCAAAAATAAATGAATACAATTGGTTAAAATAGATAAAATAAAGGACATCAGTTAGTGGAGATCTGATACTATGACATGCAAGAAAACAAGGCAAAATATTTTTAACTTTAACTTTAATATCAAGGCCTAGAAGGAGCTGCATATGTTTTTGTAACAGCATAAACAAGACAAGAAAAATATTTATTTTACTGAGGCCAGAACAACAGGCTGTTATTTTTTATTTGTTTTGCAGTCTCTTGCCCTATCAAATTGTTGATTCTGGATACATTGTTGTTGTACGAGATACAAAGCACAGTGGGACAAAGGGCGGTAGACAAGTGAACTATGACACAGTCCAAGGCTGTAAGACTGTTACCAGTTTTAGAAAAATGCTTTACTAGCAAGCAAAGGGAGGGGTGTACACCTGCAATAAATGGATGAAGAGTAGCAATAGACATGTAATATTGGAAGTGCTCAATTTAAAACAAGCTGAAAAATACTGTGAATAAGGAAATACAGAAGTCACTGCATGCAGCACTAAAGAAGTAACCCTTTAGTCCAAATAACAAGGCCTTCATTAAGGTACCCATGAGGTGTTTTTGGAAGTTGACAAAAGGAAGGAAAAAATTACTGGAAAAGCTACATCTGGATCTGTGTGCCCAGTTTGGACATCTGCACCTAGAAAACATCAAATGCAGAAAGCTTTGCACTCTAGAATAAATTGTTTTCATCCCATTAAGAGAAATCCTAACCTCTGGTAGTCTGTTCTTGCCTCTTCTTCTCCGTATACCAGGGGACAATGGCTGATGGCACAGTAAATTGTCAGGCTCATGATAAGAATACCAAAGGTGGAATGTAGAAATGATCGGATAGACAAAAAGGAATCTGAAGAAAGTAAGCGGAAACTGAAAAGTAAATATAACTGATTGATATGAGAAACTGTCTTACAGTAAGAAAGTTTGATACACTTAAAAGACTGTTATGTATTTTTAGGAGTGCAAGAGCGATTAATAGCTCAGTTTGTTTTATTAATAAGTTTATTTCACTTTATTTGTTGTCATTTGCTCACTCTTTGAATGGGTTGGTCTTAGGGCTCTTTTCAGACATATGCAGCAGAATGCTTACATAATTTGCATCGCAGAATCTATGCTGCTACACTAAGTGTAGTTAATCCCTTATCTTAAACATTACATTTTCATGTTACATTTTTGCCTGAGATGACATATGTCACAGAGTATTATTTGTCAAATATTGAGTTTACATTCAAATTTCACCTCCTCCCCCGCCCACAACATCATTTCCACAGACATGCTCAATATATACATTATAACATGTACAACAGGTCAGTACTTAACATTATTCACAGGATTATCATCGCAGGTGAAAATTAATATGGCCCCGTGGTGTGTGACTTATCTGGACAGTAGCGATACTAATGATGAGTATTGGTCAGAGAAAGAACTGCTAAATTAGATGGTCATTCGGTTCCCTATTAGATGAATGAATGTTTAAAATGTCAAGTACGACATGCTCGACAGCTTTTAAGTGAATGTCCATCCAAGCGAAAGCCGAGAATGTCAAAACAAGGAGTTTCGAAAAGTTACATTTGGCCAGCTGTGAGGAAGTCAACGGCTGACATCAGAACGTTCACCCTGTCTCACCGTTCTTACAGTCCTCCACTGTGGTGCAGTCACAACGTTCACCTTGTGTAATGTTATGATAGTCCTCCACTGTGATGTGATCTCGGAGTTGGCATATTTAAGTAGGGGGGTGGGGGTCATACCCCCCCATGTTGGGGGGTGCGGGTGCAAAGTCCCCCACTTTATTTTATTTGTCGATTTGTTTCTGTTTTTTTTGGGGGGGGGGTTTGTAGTGGTGTACAGTACATTGTAGCCATCAGCCATTGGCTTTCTGATGGCTGGTCAACTATAACTTTTCAAAACTCCTTGTTTCAATATTTTTGGGTTTTGCTTAGATAAATGTTCACTTAAAATCTGTCGAGCATGTCGTACACGACATTTTAAGAATTTGTTTGTCTAATATAGACCCAGTTATTAGGCTCTGCTTGAGCTTATTGCACAAAAGCTGCATAATTCCTTTTCGGATACAGAGGTAGAAGAGACTGGAAGGGATGGATGAGCTAAGTGCTTTGGGAAGGGAATGGGTTCCTAGGTAAATACTAGGTTATCAGTCTGCAAACTATTACAAGCCTAGTTAATAACTAGAAGTCAGAATCAAACTCTGCACCTTATATCTGTCAGGTTAAGACCTTAACCATTATGCCAACTCTCTCCCTTAGCAGTTTGTGTGCTAAAACTAGGATGAGTCATCAGTATAGATGGAGACAAAGGTTCCTCATTATCGTGGAAACAGTGACATTCTCTGTCTTCTCTGGTACTTAATTAACTTGCTTCAAAGTGTGGAGAAGCTGGTTTCATTTCTGCTGTCCACAGGTAAGTTGTTCCAGTTTGCTGGGGCTGTTTGCTAAAGCTTTTCTCACCCATCGCTAAGATAAAAGGTGGCCTGCTCAATGTGATGGATTCTTCGACATTAGCCTTTAAGTTGTAGAGCTAAGTTCTTATTTTAGATCTTTTCCCAGTAGTTGATGGTACTTGTTATATAAGTGAATGCGAGACAATGTTTATAGCAAAAGGATTACAGCTGTAAGTGGCAGTCAGATGGCCCTTTTTTAGGGGAGACAGTGGTGTTCATTTTTTGGGGATAAAGTCAAGAACCTACCGATTTTTTGGCTGCAGTGTTTATAAGTTGAGTGTTATATAGTGCCATATATTTTTAAGATATCTTTCATTATAACTAATATGGCATAGAGCTATATATATATTCACACATGCCCACATCTATATGGACTCAATGAGCAGCATTATAGCCTCACAACACAAGGTTCTATGGTTTGATTCTCAGTTGGGGTCCCTTCTGTGCAGAGTTTATATGTTCTCCTTCTGGTTACATGTATTTCTCTCCTGGTACTCCAGTTTTCTCCCACATCCCAAAAACATACAGTAGGTGGAGTGACAATGCTAAAGTTTCTAATCATGCATGTTCGGTGTCTGCCTATGTGATACAGAAGGAAGGCCTGGCAATCTATTTTCGTTTCCTACTTGCCTAGTAAATTCTGTGTATGCTGGTTGCTGTCCATGGGGTAGTTATAGAAGGTAGATGTGACTCAGAAGTATTGAATAGATGGAAGATTGAAGTTTAGAGCAATCAGTGGGAGGCCATTAAGCATTAAAAATTTTCAGGCTACACTTTCTGAAATCTGATTTAAAGCGATTGGATAGAATGTAGCAAGATTTTAGCTGTGCTGTTAGTGTCCCCATCATTTGTTCTGTATGCTCGTTAAATGACAATATTGGATCAAATAAGTAGGCACTTATATGTAGATACCTTTCCAAGCTGATCACCTGTTCAGGTAAGGATGTTAATAGTATCTGAGGGTTTAAACTTTTTATTTGTACAAAAGAACATATAATAGGTTTCTTTAGTTTACTGAGGGGTTCTTTTCATCAGCCCAGTGGGCTACAGAGTTGAAATCATTTTTTTAATTGCTTTTTGGTGGTGGTGGTGAGAATGTAACCACAACTAAGGATTAGGATTGCTACCTTTGGTTATTGCAAAAAAAAAAAAAGACCACTGCACCCATCTCCAAACCCATTTTGTCATGTTAATGGGTACATTAGTAGGATATGGACTATCTTTTTCTTCTCTTTTGTAAGGTATTCTCAGACCAGATCACATTGCAATAAAGCAATCCTTTAAAAAAAGTCTGAGATGGCAGTTTTCAAAAAATCTGGTATTTTGTCTGTGCTACTGAAGAGAAACCCAACGTTTATGCAATGATTTCCTGGCAAACAGAAAATTTGTTTTGATTTTCATACAGTCCAGAAAAAATAGGTGGCAACTATACTAAGAATAATAATATCATCTCTGTATAAGGTAATTGCTGAGATTGGCAATGTTTGGGTTATTTCATTAAAGGGAACTGTACCCACAGACTCAAAAAACATATTTATTTCATCATGGTTTGATGTTTCCTACATTTTAACACCATTCTGGAACTATTTACAGGTTTTTAAATATTTTTGTACGTAATTTCTGAGTCTGACCACATGGGGGCTGGCATCTTGAAGTAATTCTGATTGTTTAGTCTGCTTCTAGGTATCCCACAATGCAGTGCTCATCTGTAAAATTTTACATCACACAGGGCTCTTTCTTCCTAAAGCTCCTGTCACTGCACAGATTTTACATGCATACACTGCTATCTTTCAGTCAGTTAGTTTTAAGTAAAATTTCATGCCATTCAATGACTACTTAAAACGCAAACAGTGCAAATGCCACAGAACAGACTTTCAAAGTGCTTTTTTACTGCTGCTTCTTTTTAGAATGGCTAAACTGCAGTCTTTTTTGAAGCCTGAATTGTATTACTTTGACTCATCTCCCAACCCCCTTCACACCTAACTTCCCTAGCTGTCAAAGTGCTAAGGTTAATTTGAGCTCTGACCTACTGTGATTGACAGTTCTCAGCAGGAGACTTGACTCATGTACTGTTTACTTTCTGTATGGGTAGGGGAAGGACCAGGGAGCTGTGACATCACAGCATGGGTGGGTTTTCAGGACAGTCATGGTGATGTCAGTTTGGGGAGGGAATTGGAAACTATCTATATTTAGTAGCCTTGATGACATCAATGAATTGGAGACTTTTCCAGGGTGTGTTAAACGTTTTTTTTTGAAAGTGAAACCACCACAGTACAGTAAAGTACTGTTCTAGTGGAGAAAAACAGTCAGTTTAAAATATTTTAAGTGCTGTGTTGTTGATTCATAGCAGGGACAATAAATATGGAGAAAAAGGGTAGAGAAGTTGAGCATTTAATAATTGTTGTCCTTTAATTTAATAGAGAAAAAGAAAGGGCATAGAACTGAGCCTTGTGAGACATCTACAGTAAAAGTACTTGTTGCAAAGCCCTGATTTTCAGACTGTACAATAAATGTTCTGTTTGTAAGCTAACTAGGTATCCATTTAGTCATAGCTTTTCCAAATCCCATTAATTGTTGTTTGTAATGGAGGATGCATTGATCCATGCACTCACTGCCTCTTTTAAGGTACCTCACTTCATAATGTTTTTAAACTGCTGAGGAAGTACACCTGTAGTCAAGGATGCATTAAAGATGACAGTGAGTAGTTTGGAGGACAGACACAGACATACAGAGCAACATGAGACTGATAGCATATGGATTAGAGGGGGTCTATATGACAGTATCGAATGGACTAAATAGCGAATGCTATTTAGTCAATCCGATACTGTAAAAATGACAAAATAGCGAAGTCACGAAATATCAAATTTTTTCCCAGGGAAAAGATTTGGTGGACCGTCTTTGGGACTTTGCCATTTCCTCCACTATGGTGCAATCTCGGAGTTGGTATATTTAAGTAGGGGGGGTGTGGGGGGCACGGGGGGGGTGAATCCCCCCACTTAAATTTGTGTTTAAGTTTTTTTTTTTTACAGAGCAGCGAATTTTTTCCCTGGGAAAAATTCACTGTTCCATTTGTTCGATATTTTGTTGTTTCGATATTATCGGTACAATGAAATAGCATTCGCTATTTTCATAGTACAATAATAAAATATAGATGCGATTAGAGTCTGCCTTTCTTTAGGGTACGTTACTATGATTTTGTTTACAATTTTGGAAGAGATCGCTCTAAAACAGAATTAGATGTTATATTTAAATGGGATGTATCTGCATACTTATGATTTGTATAAAATTTTTACATTCATATGCCTTAGTAAGGTTGTTTGAGCCAAGATTGTCGGCATTCCGTAAAAAAAAAAAAAACTTTATTTTGGCAATGTTCTTTAAAAAGAATAAAGGTTGCCGATGTTCTTAATGATTCTCCAGATTTATTTTGGCTGAGAGAATGGTACTGTTTGCTTCTAAAGTAGATGGTTTCTGCTTCTTTTATTTTTAACCTGCATATTGTTGTTAGTGAGAGGAATATTTTGTAATATTGTGGGTTTCTTGTCCATCCTGTCCCTTAATTTCATTTCTATGTGCATGTCTGCTGTAACCTACATTTAATCACAGCTGGGACTAAGTAAAAAGTCAACAAAAGCTAAATAAATATAAAATAAAACTAATGACATGAGACGCGCACACACAAACATACAACCCCCCCCCCCCACACACACACACACACTGAGAACTAGTGAGCAGAACTGTTCACAGGGATAGTGGAATTTTTTGGATCCCTTGAGGGATATACTTGCTGGGGGAGGGGTCCAATAGTGAGGACAAAGATAAAGGAACTAATGTTCATAATCACCAAAAGCTGAATCACTTGTTGCAACTTTAAACAGGTAAAGTGAAAACAAGCAGGATGCTGGGCTGCATCACTCAGAGCCTGCAGACCAGGAAGATAGAAAACCTTTCTTCTCCCTGTAGAGGGCGCTAGTGCGGTTGTTTTGCTGTAGGCTGGCCTGCAGTTCATGGAAGAAGTGGTTCTTCCTTCCTTCTCCCTGTAGAGGATGCTGGTGAGGTTATTTTGCTGTAGTTTGACCTGCAGTTCATGGAAGCAGTGGTTCTTCCTTCTTTCTCTCTGTAGAGGGCGCTAGTGAGGTTGTTCTGCTATAGGCTGACCTACAGTTCATGGAAGCAGTGATTCTTCCCTCCTTCCCTGTAGAAAGTACTGCTGACACCTAGGTGGGAGCACTGTTCCAGTTTTCGGGGTCCTGTATGTACAGGGTCAGTAGTCTGATGTAGAGGAAGGTGATAAGCTTGGTGAAGAACATGGAGAAACTAGAGTATGGAGAGGGGCTCCGAAGGATGGAGACACAAAAACAAGCAACAAAATTTAATAATATGGATAACCAGAACAGTCAGGAAACAGAGGTTATGGAGTGATATAATATGGGTATATGGCACATTCAGGGCACAGATGGAAGGGATCTAATGCTATGATGTGAGTAGAGACAACAGTCAGAGGACAGAGAAGGAGCTGTATGGTAGGAAACAAGCTCACAGAATAAGCAGAGGCACATGGAAGGGATGGATGATGTCTGCAAACAAGACAATCAGGTCACAGCTGGAAAGGAAATGATATGATATGGCACACACAGCAATCACAGCAGAGACAGAATGGATGGAGAAGTATGAAGTGAGCAGACACTACAGTCAGGAGACAGAGAAGCAGTCTGATAAGAAACATGCTCACAAAATAAGCAGAGAAACATGGAAGGGATGGGTGATATGAATTACAAGGCAATTAAGTGATGACATAATTTACACCTTTTTGAGACCCACCTTCATGTTGTAACTCCTGCTTCCATTAGGGTGAACCCGCTCTGGCCTGGCATATATTTCTGGGTGCCCATCCAGTCATCAAGGTTGTTTCTGAAGGTTGCAAGTGTATCATTCTATTTAACATATAAGATGAGTTTATTCCAGAGCTGAGGTAAATGTGTAAGGGATCTATCCTTCCACCTTGTTTCGTTTATATGTCAGAGATGCAAAAGGTCCAGAAGTGATGTGTCCTTGAGAAAGCAGAATGCAAGACACAGATCACCGTGTAAGAGCACGTAGGGGACAGAGTACAGGGATAGGACTCTAAAGCCAGTCTTACTATCCTAAGGTCTTCAGGTCAGTACGCTTTTTAGTGAGGAACTGCTGGGGCCTTTCAGGTTGGACCATGTGTCTGGACAGGTGCATACCAAAGGGAGCGTTGTACTCAATATTTGGGCTAACTGAAGCTCAGTAGAGGCAGAAAGTAACATATTTTAGTCTGGATGAGATGCTTTTACTTAGCAACTGTTCTAATGAGAGGAATTGTGTGATTACTATGATGCATGGAAGTCAAACGAAGGGAGCTGCCAACCAAGGTGCCAAGATTTCAGATTGCTTGATGACTGTGTTATAGGTTAGGGCCAGATGTTTTTTTTACCACTTTTTGCATTTAGTTTTAACCTTTTTATAGTATACCATTGGCCTGTAAGGTTAAGTTTATTGCAGGGCTCCAATATCAGGAACCGATCTCCCAGATACACTCAACTTGCAGTCATCAACAAATTTCATTAGCCATAGGTCAAAGGAAGTTTTTCAGAGGTCAGGGAAGTATATCTCAAACCGGATGGGTCTAGGTATGATCCCTGAGGTACACCATTAGTTATTTTTTTGCTTTATGAGGTAACACCGGCTTCATTAACTACATCTTACCATGACTGGTCTACATTTATTTATTTATTTTTATTTTACATTTGATAAGCGGGAAAGTCTATCTGGACAAGCAGTCCTTTTTCAGGCGAGGCCCAGGGAGAAAAGCTCTGCATTTAAGTACAGTATTAGTACAGACAATACCAGTGAATACATGCATGAAATAGTTACAATTTTGGTACGATTGAGAAGAATGAACACAAATGAAAATAGATAAGACAAGATGTAAAGATGTACAGTGCTCTTATATTAACTAAAAATCATGAGGCGGAGTCAACAATATAGAAGATACAGATAGATGTGGTATATACTATCATCTTTGGTTAGCACTCCTGAAGGGACTAGGTGCACAAGATGCAGTACTGGATCCTTTTATACATACATATTTAATTATATACATATATGTGTTATACATACATATATGTATTATACGTACATATATATTTGTGATGCATTTAGATCTTTTAGTTTGTAAACATACCTGAATGGGGGATGGTGCTAGTCCTTGGCCAGGTCCAAATAGGCTGTGAAAACTGCATCACTTCAATCCATGGCCTGTGTGATATTCTTAAAGAAATTCAGGTCTACTTCACGTTGTCGAAGGCCGACAATATCGAAGCTGATATTGTCGGCACCAGATTAGCAAAAGCAAAAAACACTGAATGTTTAAATGGAAATCTCCATAAGGGGAGATTTCTATTTAGTTCAATGTAGTGCAGTCTTGGAGTTGGTATATTTAAGTGGGGGTGTGTTGGGGGGTGCAGGTTTTTTTTCCCCCCTGCTTGCAAAGGTACGTTTTTATTTATTTTTGTTTTTAGGCATTTTTTTTATCTTTTGATGTTTCAGAATTCGATGATATGGTGTCGATCATATCAGATTCGATATTCTGAAACTTCGATAAGATAATATAGACGCAGAAATACACCAGGCTGAGCAGAAATACTCTTCCCTTTATGAAACCAAACTGCTGAGGTCAAGGTGTAAAAGAGTTTTGATGGTACAGTTTCTGAAGTCAGATATAATGCATTCGGTAGCCATACAGATTAAGCTCATCAGACTGATTGGTCATTAGTTTCACTGGTCAGTGGTGGTCATTCCTTATGGAGGGGTATTACAACATCTGTGTTTTGTGCTTCAATGACATACACAGCAGCCAAACTTAAGATGAATATATTTAGGAGCGGATCCACAAGGCCATGTTTGGTACTGTTAATTATCTTATCAAGTATGTCATCTGGCCCCATTGAAGTGGCATTTTTGGCTTTTGAGAACACAGTGAGGACATGCTCCTTTAAGATCTTAGGTAATATGAGGGATTAAGGGATTTGTGGAATTGTAAAGGCTGTTTCTTGGTTAAACTTAGCTGCCGGTATATTTGCCATATCATTTGGGTCAGAGTAGATGATAGCATTTTTGAAACATTGCTGGGTATTCTTTCTTACATTCTGAGTGTGACTAAATAAGGATTTATAATTTATTTTGGCTTCAGTTTCCAGTTTTAGGTCATTTTCAGCTTTTGTCCTCCTAATGGAATATTTTAATTGCCAAGACATGAGTAAGCACACAGGGCAGTCATGGCACAATTGAAAGGGGGGGTGATATGATTACATTGATTAGTCAGACGAGAAAGAAGAGGTGGACTGATGTGATGTGGCCACACAAAAGTCAAGGTACACATGCAGGGGAAATGTGTTATTGTCACATAACAATTTCTGGGAACAAATGAAAGGGATGAGATAATTCAGAGACAGAGAGCAGTTGTAGACACATGGAAGAGGTCTGATGTGCTATAGGAACACAGATTAGTCAGGGAGATACAGCAGGGAAATGAGTGGTATGATAACAACACATAATTAGGAATAGGGCTGATAGGATCTGAGATCACATAGACATACTTAAATGTCAGAGGGACAAAGAAATGATGGGGATATGAAATAGGCACACGAAAATGTCTCTGGAATGTTATGGCCACACAGTGTGGTTAGACGCAGGAGTAAAACGAAGAGTAAGACCAGGCCACGTAAAAGGGGTACATTACAGGCAGCTGCAAAGGAAAAGTCAAGTAATACCAGGCAGGTAAAAGGGGTACATTAAAGGCAGCTACAAAGGAGAAAGTGAGTAACACCAGGCCAGGTAAAAGGGGTACATTAAAGGAGGCTGTAAAGGAGAAGGAGAGTAACACCAGGGCAGGTAAAAGGGGTACATTAAAGGCAGCTGCAAAGGAGAAGGAGAGTAACACCAGGGCAGGTAAAAGGGGTACATTAAAGGCAGCTGCAAAGGAGAAGGTGAGTAACACCAGGGCAGGTAAAAGGGGTACAGTAAAGGCAGCTGCAAAGAAGGAGAGTAACACCAGGGCAGGTAAAAGGGGTACATTAAAGGAGGCTGCAAAGGAGGTTTGAGAATGATGTTATGAAGCAGTACTTTAAAGAATGGGTAGTCTGGTCCTGGAACATCCTACGAAAGTGCATGGGTTTTGTGGTACTGACCCCAGTCATGGAATGTTGCCCAATAACCAGTGAATATCTCAAAGAGCAGGAATTTAGGGAACCCTTCCTCGAGAATTTTCCACTAAACAGGGCACTCTGTTCTTGGTTTATATCAAAGGCATGTTTCAAGGATAATTCAAAATTTTGCACAATACCCATGTTTATTTCTTTTCCAGACACATCAGAACTTTCAGTCTACTGTACATATTTTATTCTTTGCAGAACTGCATAAATCTTCAAGTCATAAAGTAACTGATAATCTGTTGTCTTTTAGTCACAGGATTAAGCTGTTAGGTTCTACCATAATATCTATTCAATGTCACTGTATATGTCTATAATTATGATTCTTTTGACTTTTCATTTCATCCAAAAAAAAAAAATACAGGGGCACATTTAATCTAAAATGCATTACACCGAACATATTTCACTGACAATGTCACATACACTAAATATATCTTCAAAAGCTTTTGTGGGGGCAACACCCTAACATAAATATACTAAATCCACAACAGCTAAGAAAATAGAATACCCCTCACACACTGAATGCCTGCTAGCGCATGTAGACACATTTCTAGACATGGAGGTATAACATAACAATGGCCATTAGCAACGAACTAATAATGATCATCTCTAATCTACATTGTAATTCCTATGATCCAAAACCACTCCAACAGTCATTTTCTACAGGATTACATAGTTTTCTATCAAATGTGGTTCAATCATTTGCAGTTTAGATCAAATTTATTTTTGACCAAATATGCCAATTTTTTTTTTATCAGATGTGCTTTAGATTAAATGAAATGTAATTATATATATATATATATATATATATATATAGAGAGAGAGAGATGTAGATATACACATACATGCACACAGACATGCTCACACACACACACACACACACACACACACACACACACACACACACACGTGTGATGTGTGTGTGCATATGTGTTTGTGTGTGTTTAGCATACACTGTAGAAAAATCATTCAAGGATGTGAGAGATATAACTGTAAATGTTTTTCAACTAAAAAGAAATACAAGACATCAGAAGCAGAAATAATTACACAACTGTACATCAGGCAGAACAGGAGTAAATTTATTTTAGTAATCAGGGAATGTTCAGAAGTATGTGTGAGATTTAAACTGCTTTATCCAGCTATTTTCAGAATATTTTTTTCCTGGAAGGTAAAAATCATTTTTTGATGCTGAACATGATAAGGAGAAAACAAAGAAGTGAGCTATCAAACAAATAAAGGGATTCTGCTTCTTATTCTTCTGATAATCAAGCCTGTAGAGAGACTATATCGGTGAAACTTTTCCAATGTCGAAAAGAAAATGCATGAAAAAAAAGCACAAGAGTTCACTAGAAGAACCAGGAGTACATTGAAAATTAACCAGAAACTGGATTTGTGAGCTGGAGATCAACAGGAAGAAAACCAGCAACTCAGAAAATGATGAATAAACCTGGGATTACAAAGCATAAATTACATTTGAAATGAGACAAGAAAATCAGGAAATAATGGACATTTTTGTCTTTGTTAAACTTGTAGGGGACTCCAAAGCATATGCCTTATTTCATATCATTAATATCTGGAAGAACATTACGTAGAAGGAAAGAGGAAAGAAAGAGTTAACTGTAAGTAAAACAAAATTTTGTTCTTACTGGTATTTTTGTAATGCATGACATATACTGCAAGCTACAAAGTAAAGCTTTTTCAGTTATTTTTGTGTGTAAAATGATACTAATGTAAACATGTCCCTTATTTTTCCTTTTCCTTTCTTTTTGCTTGGTCATTTTTAAGAAATGTAGGCACTAAGCAACTGAGTATCTGGTTCTCATGTTTCTACGGAGCCAATTTGATAAGGGGGAAATAAAAACAGAATACTTCTTTCTTTTTTTCTGTTGCTAGGGGATAACATTTTCTGATAGCATTGAAGTTGTTTTCTAAATCTGGGAGAGCAATAAAAATCAGATGAAAACAGATGGCACTTAGTAGAAGTGGCAGCACAAGCTGTACCATGAGTCTTAGCATGGAAAACCTTCATTATAGCTTAATTCAAGCCTGTCAATGTCGCTGTTAATCTGGGACAGCTGTTCATATTAAGAGGGTTAAACTTCAATATTTTAACATGTACATAGTTTTGCATGTGTATATTGTTAATACATTCTGAGGGTATGTGTATGTGGAGGTTTTTTTATTTGTTTGTTTAAGGGTTTTTATTAAAACAATTTTTTTAAGATGTGACATAGGTTCAAATGGATATGACAAGAAACAACTGCATAAAAGATCAACTTGCCAAACATTATTGTATGCATGTAACACAAAAAGTTCAAACTAAACATTTAAAAAAGCTGTTAGGTGGGAATAATAGCCTCTTATCATAATGACAACACCTTCCATAATATCTTTAAATGTGAATGCTCTCACAGATATATACAAAAATGAAAGTAGTGAACTATATAAAAAATGCAAAGTGTAAATAGCTATGTTACAGGAGACATGTTTAGAAAGAACTGTGCATACGAATTTGATAAAGAAAGGATTTCAGGATGGTTGTTCAGTGGAATATCTGGGACAAAGGAAAAGGGGTGTACTTATAGTAATCACAAAAGGAGCACCAATAAAGATAGAATAGGAAAAAAGATAATAAGGAAGAAACTGTTGCAAAAAAGAGGAAAATCCCAGGATGCAGAAAACTGACCGTCTAAAAAACCCCAGCTATACTCTGTGGTATATCGTCTATGCAGAGGCGATCTCTGCTTAACATACAAGGCCATGTCAAACCCTGAGCTGTTGGACATGCTCCACTTAAAGAAATCCCAATCCATCAGAGCCACACACTCCAGGGATCTAAATCTTGCCATCACAATGAACAAAACATGCTGGAGGGATAGGTTCCTGACCCAGAGACTCCCCATACTCTGGAATAGACTGCCCATACATATCAAGCAGAGTGCCTCTTTGGCCCTCTTCAAAAGGAACCTTGATGATTGGATGGGAGATAGGAAATTCACCCCGGGGATCATGTCAGTCGCCCTGCTAGACAGGGGCCTGGAGAAGTAAATATTGTGGGAAGAAATATCCAGGGAATTGTTATGGCTAGGCCTGCATAGGCCCTACGGCCGATAGCCTAGTACCAACCTATGAACCTATAATGGTAGATTTGTAGTACTAAGGGGCTATTGGGATGGGAGGAGGATTACACTAAATGTATTTATATTCCACCCAAAGCTGCTAAAATGGAGCTTAAGAAAATTCAGGGAGAAATAATGAGCATTCAGTAGGGAATATTACTTATAGGTGGGGACTGGGATTTGATTTGCAATAATGAGGATGTATCTGGGGGGCCTAAAGGGAAAATATAACAAAACAGAGTAGATTTTTGAAGAATGTTATGAAAATATTTGGTATGAGAGATGTGAATTTAGTAGCAGGGGTTCAGAGATAATTTACATATTATTCCCCAAGGTACAAAAACTGGGCTAGGCTAGACAGAAGTTATATTCACAGGAACATGTGTATTTAATTTATAGTTTTGCCACACACCAATAATAACTAAAATAAAAATGCAGGATAATGAAATAAAACTGAGACAATAAAGCTTCTCCACCAATCTGTTAAAAAGAGAAATACTTAAGGAATGGGTGGTAGAAATTATTTGGGAGTTATTAGGGAGGACAGAGATTTCTTTAAGTTCATAGGTAACTATTAGGCTAGTTGCCCTTGGGGCCATTTTAAGCCTAGCCAATTTACTTTTCAAAGGTGAGAATCAAACCCTGTACTTTGTGTCTATGAGGTAATCATCTTAACCATTATATCAACTCCCAAACCCTCTTCTGAAAATATAGCTAGGGAGTGAAATAAAATTAAAGTGAAGTATAACAGTGGGTTGGAAATAACAGAAAAGAGATATGAATTATTTAGAGGGGCTGACAAAGGTTAAAGTATTGCAGAATAGGGGAATCTCACAGAACAAGAAGAGGTGCAATTGCAGAGTGCTAAAGAGAAAATAATGGACTACCTCAATAATATCTATACATTTAGAAAGATTGCTGTTAAACAACTTTTTTTTGATAATAATTCCAGAGCACAAAAACTTTTAGCACAATGGCTCAGGCAACAGAAAGTAGAAAGGGTTGTTGCCAAGTTTAGGAAGCCTATAGGATCATAGGATCATAGGAGATTATGAGGCTATCGACCCGGAGGTCATTTTAAGCCTAGCCATTTCATCCCAATGTGAAACCATAGAAATGCCAGTGAATACCCAACATTGCATTTAGTGATTGCTGCCCATGTACAGGAGGGTTGTGGGCTCTATCCCCTGTAAGAATTTACGGTGCCCCATCCACTTATCCAGGTTCCTTTTGAACAATGTCATAGAGGTGTTCTGCTTCACATGAATTGGTAGCCTGTTCTAAAGGCATGGCAGTCACTGGGAGATAAATATGTCCCTCCAACATGTCCTATTTAAGTTGCAGGGCATATTTAAGTCCCTGGAATGGGTAGCCCTAGTCCTGTTCGATTTACGGATATGCAGCAAGTTCGTTAAATGTGGGTCTTGGATTGCTGTGTAGGCCAGGCATAAATCTTCCCTAAGGAGTCTATACAATATGGAGTATAGTGACAGGGACTTTGGTTGGTCTGTGTAAGGCACATACTGGAGCCCCTTGATCTTCTTTGTTAGAAATATCTGAGGTCTCTCTAATTGCTGCAGGTGCGGTACATGCCAGATGGGGCGTTATACTCAATTATGGGCCTGATAAGTGCCGAGTATAGGGGGGGTTATAACTTCTTTTGCTCTTGAGGTGATGCCTTTACTAATCAAGTGTGCTATGTAGAAAGCTTTTCTTGCTACAGTAGACACATGGTGGTTGAAGTTAAGGTTGCAGTCAACTTCTCATTCCAGGACCCTTAACACTTCATGGGTACTTAGGGTATTGTTGTTGATTTGACAGTGTGAGGGGACATTGTTTGTGCTGAAGGGAATGATGATGCATTTCTTTGCATTCAGTTTGAGACCGTGACTAATACACCAGTCATTGGTCTGCGTGACATACTCCTGGAGTATACTGATACAATTTGGGGATTCAATTATTGCGCCTAGTTTGCTGTTGTCTGCAAACTTGTTCAGCCACAACCCCTGAGTTTTGACCTCAACTTCTGAGAAGTATATATCAAACAGTTGGGGGGCCCAGCACTGACCCCTGTGGTACTCCACTGGTAACAGATCTGCTGGTTGATGTAGAGTCACCCACTTTGATAGTGTGTGTCTGATTTGTGAGCAGGTTGGCAACCTGTCTTACAATGAAGGGTTTACATTCAGTTTGCTAAGTTCATCAGTAATGCCTGAATATGAGATTGTGTCAAAAGCCTTTGCCAGGTTGAGGTATGCTGTGTGCACAGATTTGCCCTCGTCAATGGCTGTGGCTACATTTTCAAAGAAATCCACCAGATTTAACAGGCAGGATTTGCCCTTCACAAAGCCGAATTGGGTAGGATCCAGAGTTTGGAGGTTACCTATGGTTTAATTTATGAGGTCCATAATGATACGTTCCATGGCCTTACAGATAAGGATGGACAGGCTTATGCATCTGTAATTCCCCAGGTCTGTTGCTAAGCCACCTTTGTGGAGGGGAATAACTGTTGCTGTTCTCCATTCTGCAGGAACAATGCCTGTAGTTAGGGTATGATTGAAAAGGTACTTAGTGGTAATGCTAGTTCATGTTTTAGCCTGTTTAGAAGACCATCTGGGATGTGTCTGGTGCCATAGAGGCTGTGTTTTTTTGCCTTGGACAGGGCTTTGAGGACCTGCTCTTCAGATATGTAGGGTTGGGGGAATTTGGGAGAAGGCTTGTTGTAAGTTAGGAGGGAATAAGGGAGTGAAATTTTCACCAAACCTATCTGCTAGCAGGTTTACTATCTCTGTGGGATCGGTGTGTGTGATACCGTTGGCACTAGTTCTGCACATGCTTGGGTCCTACCCTTTAGGTTACGTATGTAGCTGTAAAAGGCCTTATGGTTATCCTTGGCTGTACTTGCTAGGTTTCTCTCATAGATGCCCTTGGAGGATTTGACAAGTTGTCTTATTTGCCTGTTGAGGCTGAGGAGGGTGCTTTTCCATTGTTGGGGCCTTGCTTTTGTTTTCTTGCACAGCAAACTTTTGCATTTATTGTAAAGTTTGTTAATGCTGGATGTCCACTATGGCAGCATGTTTTTACTTGGGGCTCTGGCTTTGATTCTTTCTGGTATGGCTGAGTTTATCCACTTATGCAAGAGATTGTACAGTGCTGTAGTGCAAGCTTTGGAATAGTTACCACTTGCAGCCTGGGATGTGGCTTGTAATGCATTTATGCCGTCACCTTGGAAGGTATAGTTTGCCTTTGGAAGTTCAGGTGTTAGAGCCAGCTCAAAGGTGACTGATTTGTGGTCAAATTTAATTGAGAGTCTGACAGTTGTGGCAGTGCATCTGTTTGACATATTGGTGAGGACCAGATCCAGAATGTTTGTTCCCCTTGTCAGGGTATGGACAATTTGTTCTGGGAAGTCTGAATTAACAACATCAAGGAACTAGTAAGTTAGGGCTAGTGTAGGTTTCCCAGTTGGTGGGATAATTGAAATGCCCATAACCAGTGTGGTCTGTAAAATTTAGATTGTCTCCTGTTTGGCCAAGTAGGCTTCATGGGCATTGTGATTCATGGAGGGGGATTTATAACTGACTATGACTTGAATGGGGGGGGTCTTACCCACTGTAACCTGGACTTGGAGTAACTCCATGGCGTTGTCCAGTCTAACTAGGTGCAGGAGATGAGTTTATCTCTAATATAGATTGAAACACCACCTCCTTTGGTTTTCACATGTTAATTTTGTGGTCTAAGGGTGTGGAAAGCATTGTAGTCTTGCAAGGCTAGGGTACTCTCTGAAGCCTTGAACCAGGTTTCTGTGACTGCACAGACATCTACATCTTCTAGTGGTAGAAGAGCTTCTAGGGAGTGCAGTTTTTGGTTTAAGCTCATAACATTTAGCAGCATGACATTTATTTTGTTCTGATTGGTTAATTTCATGTCTGTAATGTTGTTTTCGAGACCTTGCCTAATAAGGCACTATGGGTGAGGCAATAGCCTTTTGCCAGCAGCCAAAAGCCTAGAGGTGCCAGGTGCAAACCATCTCTGCCAAAGCAGTGAGGTTTATCAACAAAGGCTTCCCAGACTGACAGGAACTGGATCCCCTGTGACACCTAAAACTGAGCCAGTTATTGAAATCAATCTTTTTTTGTTTATACAAGGAAACAATGAAAATAACCAGAGATTCTGTAGAGGTATTAAAATATTTTGGAAATGTTATGAAAATGTGTATAAAGCAGAGAAATGTGGAAATCAAGAAAAAGTACACATGGACATTTTTCTGGAAGAATTAAATATGCTACGATTAGAGGTAGATGAGGCCCAATTACTAACAGGATAGGATGAGATGAGATAAAAGAGGTGATACGTAACCAATGTACAGGAAAGTCCACACAAATAGATGATATTCCTGTGTAAGTTTGATAGCTAGGAAGGAAAAAGTGATAACAATTTGAAAGGTTTTGTTTACAGTATTTTAAAAGCAAGAGAAGCAGCATCCTGTAAGAAAGGTGTTGTGGTGGCTCGAATACCTACAGAGGGTAAACAGGCCCATTTGTATTCTAAAGCTTGATTATAAAGTGTTTATGCCTACAATGGCTAAAAGAATGGCAAAGGTGATGCCAAAATTAATCGACATGGATCACTGTGGGTTTGTGGAGGAAAGGCAAACATTTGACAACATTAAGAGAAGAATGACGATCCAGAGGGAAGCAGAACATAAGAAATTATAACTGCTGTTGGCGGATCTTGATGCAGAAAAAGCATTTGACAGAGTAAGCTGAATAGGGTAATGGAAGAATTTCTATTCCCTCATAAAACTATAAGGTTGATTAGAAGGATACATGAGGGATCAGAGGAAAAAAAAAAAACAAAGTGGGGAGGTTCCTCTCTGATAAGTTCTGTCTGAGTGGAAGAACCAGGCAGGGGTGTCACTTTCCCCTTTGTTATTTGAGTTATGTCTAGAATCATTGGCAAAGAAAATAAGGGACTCAAAAATTAAAGGATATAATTGGTATGCTAATCAAGAAAAGTTGGATTAATTTGCAGATTATATTATTTTATACGCAATAAAACCAGTAAAGGACATTTTCAGTGTTGTGGAACATTCTGAGACAGTTTCAAGTGTTTTTGGGAAACAAAATTAATGAAGATAACACACAAGGGCAATATATATTGACGGGGACATGATAAAATGAAATATTAAGGATTATGTTATGGCAGCTGAGGATATGTAGGATGATACTAAACAAAAGATAATACAAAAACTGGGAAACTGGAAGCTTTGTTTTATGGACACAGATAGCATGATACAAGAAGTGAAAATGTTTTTAGTCCCTTTAGTTTTATACACGGGTCAGGCATATTTTTATCAACCAGAGGAGAAGTTCTGGATAGTAATTAATTAATCCTCTTACTGAAGGATTTTATCAGTCAAGTGGGATAAGCTGATCCTGTCAATGGAACAAGGTGGTTTAAGATTGCATGATATGAAGGGGTATTTCAGAACTACACTGTTAAGGCTCCTATACATAGCACAAGCAGAAAAATATAATTCAAAGTGAAAAGGGATGATGATGAAACAGGGCAGAAGCTCAAGAAACAATGAGAGACTAGGATTTTGGCTGCAGATCTTTAAGGAAAATAACCATACAGAATATTATATTCATAAAGTAGCAGAGAGTATTCTAAGAAATAAATTAACAAGGGGATGGAGAAAGGAGATTCTGCCAATAGGGAATATTGCAGTCAGGGATCCCAAGAGTAGGCAAGAGGTGACTGGAATTTACTGGAGAATGGTGGTAAAGGAACAAAGGTATTGGGAGCAAAGAATTAAAGAGGAAACGGTAATAGAATGGGAAGAGGTCAAGAACTGATTTGGACTGCAAGCTACAGTTTGCCTTCACTATCAAGAATTGATATCAGATTATAGGCAAAGAAAAAGAAATAGGGGGATCCTAAGCAAAAGATCAGCACTGTTGGAATTTTAGTAGAATCTAGAAAAGAAGCTGCTTTTAAAAAAAAAAAGGGGTTATTAGTAGGGTACATAAAGTATTGCCTGATAACTGCAGTAATCAATCAGAGGAAGTTAGAAAGGATTAAGAAGAGAAACTGGATAAGTGATTCACAAAGAAACAATGGAGGCATATATGTATGGCTCCCAAATATGCAACAAACTCTAAAACATTTAGGATCTTTGCTTGGAAGTGTTTGCATAGGTAGTTTTATACTCCAAAGACTTTTTTGCCAAGGTAGATTGCAAATGTTGGAGGTGTGATGGGAAAAAAAGAGGTAAATGGGGACATACGCTTTGGGAGTGTAATGAGTTAGCAAACTTTAAACATTCCCTGCAGACTACTTTATCAGAACTACTTGGCACCAAGTTGGTGTAGCTAAGAAAATTATTTTTTGAGCTGCAATAAAGGATCAGAATTGCCTAGACATAGCAAGGCCTTGCTGAGTTTAATTCTGGTGGCTGCCAAAAAAAGCAATTACTAAAAAATGGAAAGCAAAGTCTCAACCAGCTATTCTAGAAGTAGTGAATATAGTAACAGAGCTAAAACAACTGGAAGTGAAGTCTTTAGAAAAGGGTAAGGAACAAATTACATAGAAAAAATGTGAATTGTGGAACAATACATGCAGAATAATGTTTTGGAGGCGGAATGAGGTTTAAGGGAAGGCAGGAATTGAATGAGCGTTGTAATGTTTGACTGATAATGACTGAATAGATTACAAGCGATGTATAATGTTTGCAACTGAAAATATGTCAATATGGTTTGTTTTCATTTATATAAATGCATGATTACCTATGTCATAAGTGATAATTTAATAACTGGGCAGTGCAGTGATGCAGCGGTTAGCGTTGTCACCTCACAAGAGGTTCTCCAATTCAATTCTTATCTAGGGCTCCTTCTGTGTGGAGTTTGCATGTCTTCCCTGTGTTTGCGTGGGTTTCCTCCTGGTGCTCCAGTTTCCTGCCACATTTCAAAGACATGCGTCCGGAGTGTTTCTCCCTGGGCCTTCACTGGAAATGCGCTCTGTCCCAGTTGGACTTTCCCAGTAAATAAATGTTAAATAAATAAATAAATAAAATAAAATAAAATAAAGATGTTTCTTGTTTATAAAAATAAATAAAGTGTGCCACCAACCTAGTTGGCCATAACTTACTATTAAAATAGAGAAGTCAAAAGCAGTGTCAGTGGCACAACAGGTAGCACACTCGCCTTTGGTTCAGAAGCTTGTGGGTTCTACTCCCACACCAGGTAGACCAATTGCTGACACTGCAGTGCAGCATAGGAGTGTGGGTGGTGTGCTGTTCTTTGGCTAAAACATTAAAACTGAGGTCCCATCTGCTTGATTTAGTGGTAGCTAAGGTTAATGTAAAAGATCCCATGGCACCTATCAGCAAAAGAAGGGATCCTTTATTAAATATATTTATTTACAACAATCATACAATATTTCCACTATATACATTATTTACAATAGTTTAAACACTTCACTTCTCTTATTCATTATGTACTTCATTAGACCCCCACTCCATTTTCCACATCCAAAATCGTATCCTTTCCATCACCTTTGCCAAATTCCATCTTTCATTAAACATCGTTTCCTTTACACTTTGATAACACAGAACCCATATAACTATAAACATTGTCTGTTTTACATACACACTGCTTAGCACTAGTACCATAACATCCACATTCCGCAATGTCCACACTTATATCTTCTAGAGTCTCTATATCTTCAAAGTAATGTATATCTATCAATTTTTCCATACGTTCACAATTCTTTTACATTTTAAAAACACATGTTCAGTTGTCTCAAGTTCTTAACAGTAATTACATAATTTATCCTCTTTTCTTTTATAAATAATGTTTCTTTTAACTGGCAGGTTTCTTAATTCCAATCTCCACAAAAAATCCTGACACTTTATATCTTTGCATTCTTGCCTTTATCAACCTGTTTTTCTCTATATAATCCTTTCCAAGGATACACATAATAATGTTTTTTTCATAATATTTTAAAACCATACTTTCTATTTTTTCAACATTATTTACATTGTTTCCTACATAATATATTTTCCTGATAAATTTTAAAGTCTTCATTCATAATTTGTCTTTTTTTTTTATTTCAGCATTCCCACCCCCTACCATATTTAGATCTTAATAGCTTATGCCATAAACTTTGTCTTCACTTATACTTTTCAGAACCTTGTACAGATTTAAAGAAGTAACATGTACAGTTGAGTTAATTAGACCAAATCCTCCATCTTCTGTCTTAATGTACAATGTGCCTCTCTTCACCTGGTTCAGTCTTGAGCTACACATGAATGCAAAAACTATTTTATATAATTCTTTCTCATGTTAATTGTAAACTAAACACACTTGCCAAATACATCATTTTCCTGTTATCATTGAGTTTATCAAATGTACCTTTTTTAAAGGCAGTTGAAAAGAACCCTAAAATTTATACATATTTCTTGTCCCTTCTAACATCTTCTTCCATTGCACTTCTGTTACCTTCTGTTCCCCAAACCAAATCCCTAAAATTGATACCTCATGAAGATTAAACTCAGTCCCTACTGCTTCTTCATCGTGTCATAAACCTTTACATTTTTCTTTGCGTAAACTCAGACCTCTTGTACTCAAACTCTTATTTAAATTACTCAGTACTTTTTTGGACACAATTATAATATTGCCCCATATGATGACATAACTGGTATCTCAATACCTTCCTGGTTTACATAATATGCATCTATCATTTCCTGGTTTATATGACTCACTATTATATTCATTATCAGTGCAACTATTGTATTACTCAAAGGACATGCTTGTCTTATCCCATTTACCATCATGTCTTTACTTAATCATCCGTTTACTAAAACCTGAATCGTATTATACTCATAAGCTGAAGCACATACATTTGTTATTTTTTCACATATATTATATAACCGAGAAATTCTCCATACCTTACAATGTTGTATATTATCAAAAGCTTTCTGTACATCGCCTATCATAATGTTTGCATTACCCTTTCTAATTATGTTATCATCCACTAACTCCTTACTTATCATTAATAACTCCTGACAATCTCTGCATGTTACACTGACTATCATAGTAGCATCTATAACCTTATTAATTATGTTTTCCATTGTCTTCTGAATTACTTTCATACACATTTTATAATCTGTATTATTCATTACTACTATTCATGCTAATTGAAACAAAGCTAGGCTAATTCTATTTTCCCCTAAGAAAACAAAAATCTTAAATAAAGCCCAATTTACCATACTGTCTCAGAGCAAAACAGTAATTGAAGTTGTTGCTTACACTAAACTACTGGAGGTAATCATAGATAAACAGCTAAAATTTGACCTGCACATTCAGCATAACATTAACAAAACTCAGTAAAAGCTAAGTATTTTTTATAGGCACAAACACTTTCTTATCACTTCCACCAAAAATCCTGTGCCACCACATATCTACTTCCCTATCTTGTCTAAGGTGCCCCATTACTCATTAATTTACTATCCACTCTAAAATCAAAACTTGAAATGTCTTCTAATAAAGTTGCTAAGTTTTCTACAAATGCACATTTACATTCTACCCATCACTGCATGGCTTTACATGCTCTCAACTGCCTTGAACTCCCACACTATCTCTCCTACCTGAAATTAACAACTGCACATAATATAGTTTACAAATCCTCAGACTCTCTTGCCCTTACTTCACTAACTACCCAAAAGGTCTCTCAGATCTGAAAATCAACCTCTTCTACAGGTACACATAACCTACTTGCTGGCCATTTTCTATACAGGTACACAAGCCTCACCTACATACTGGCCATCTTCTATACAGGTACACAAGCCTAACCTATCTGCTGGCCATCTTCTATACAGGTACACAAGCCTCACCTACATGCTGGCCATCTTCTATACAGGTACACAAGCCTCACCTACATGCTGGCCATCTTCTATACAGGTACACAAGCCTCACCTACATGCTGGCCATCTTCTATACAGGTACACAAGCCTCACCTACATGCTGGCCATCTTCTATACAGGTACACAAGCCTCACCTACATGCTGGCCATCTTCTATACAGGTACACAAGCCTAACCTATCTGCTGGCCATCTTCTATACAGGTACACAAGCCTCACCTACATGCTGGCCATCTTCTATACAAGTACACAAGCCTCACCTATCTGCTGGCCATCTTCTATACAGGTACACAAGCCTAACCTACTTGCTGGCCATCTAATGTACAGGTACACATAACCTACCTGCTGGCCATCTTCTATACTTGTGTTCTGTAGTAAGAGCCTGGAATGCCTTTCCATTAACACTTAGTTCTAACCAATACATTGTATCTTTCAAAACTTCCTTACATAACTACCTGTCTTCTATTTGGAACTGTACTTGTAACACCCTCCATCTTTTAAATCCTGACTAGCCCTACTTCTTGAATCTATTCTTTATTCATAAAACTTACTTGTCCTAATGTTTCAACTCTCTTTAAATAATCTCTGCCTATAAAAGTGCCTTAAATAAGCTCTCTACTTGTATGTCAGAAGCTTCATATAACATACTTCTATATCAGAAGCTTCATATAACATACTTCCATGATATAAGCTTCATATAACATACTTCTATGTCAGAAGCTTCATATAATGTACTTCCATGACATAAGCTTCATATAACATACTTCTATGTCAGAAGCTTCATATAATGTATTTCTATGTCAGACGCTTCATATAACGTTGCCTGTTCACACATATGTGATCTCACTCTGTAATATAGGTTTGTATTAATTGCAACTAATTGACATTCGTAGCTTTACTTCAACTAATTGTTCAATTGCTTGTCTATAAATATGTTTTTGTGGAACTTGCTAACTGTTCAATAATGTTCTGTACATGTTTTTGTGGGGCTTTTCTCCTCGAGGCTCCACTGAAAATGGACCCATTGGGCTCTCCTGGTGAGCAAATGCTAATAAATAAATACGGAGGGCAGAGTACAGGAAGGGGATTGTGGAATAGGTGTGTAATTGCTGGGCAGAGTACAGGAAGGGGATTGTGGAATAGGTGTGTAATCGCTGGGCAGAGTACAGGAAGGGGATTGCGGAATAGGTGTGTAATCGCTGGGCAGAGTACAGGAAGGGGATTGTGGAATAGGTGTGTAATCACTGGGCAGAGTACAGGAAGGGGATTGTGGAATAGGTGTGTAATCGCTGGGCAGAGTACAGGAAGGGGATTGTGGAATAGGTGTGTAATCGCTGGGCAGAGTACAGGAAGGGGATTGTGGAATAGGTGTGTAATCGCTGGACACAAACACACCTTCGATCTGCATCCATCTGCAGCTCCATATGCCTATATGCAATAGTCTCACCTGCACGTTCATATGCCCATATGCATTGGTATCATCAGCACCTCCATATGTCCATATGCAATGGTTACATCAGTACCCCTAGGTGTCCATATGCAGTGGTTCTCTCAGCACCTCTATATGCTTTTATGCAATCATTCCATCAACATCTATGTATGCACATCTTTAGTGGATTCAACAGCATCTCTCTAAACCCATTTGTAAGGGTTCTGTCAGAATCTCTATGTGTCCATATACACTGGGTTCAACAGCAAATTCATATGTCCATATACAATGGTTCCATCAGTATCTTTGTATGTTGAAGTGCAATGGTTCCATCAGCACCTCTATATGCCCACGTGCAATGGTTCCATTAGCACTTTCAAATGTACATATGCAGTGGTCCAGTCACTGCCTCTGTATGCCCACATACAGTGCTTCCATGAACACCTTTATAAGTCCGTATGCAGTGATTCCATTATTGTCTCCCTAAGTCCCATGCAATAGTTCCATCAGTATCTCTGCATGTCTGTATGCAAAGGTTCCATCAGTATTTCTGTTTGTCTGCATGCAATGGTTCTGCCAGCTCCTCCATAAGTGGATATGATACAGTTTATGTTTGTACTTCCATATGTCCATATGGCCTGCCTCCCATTAGGAAGTCATGAACTACAGTATTATACAACAAAAATAGCAGCAAACAAGCGGCAGAGGCAACCAAGTAGAGCACAAATAGCCAGTCTTACAAAAAGCAACAATCCTTTATTGGTGTACACAGGTAAGCGCTTTCACATACTGCTTCATCAGACCAAGAAAATGTTTTCTTGGTCTGATGAAGCAGTATGTGAAAGCGCTTACCTGTGTACACCAATAAAGGATTGTTGCTTTTTGTAAGACTGGCTATTTGTGCTCTACATGGTTGCCTCTGCTGCTTGTTTGCTGCTGTTTTTGTTTTATATGTTTTAGTTGTCTACGGAGAGGCATTTACTCTAGTGGGTGCCTTCAGTTTTATTTTCATTCGTTTTAAACTACAGTATTATATTCATTTTGGCTGATACTCAGAAGCATCAGCATTCATTTCCTTTGGAAAACAAAATTCCTGACAGCTCCCAATTTTACTTAATTCACTCTAGTTTCCTGCAGCTCACAGAAAAGAACTTCATCCAAGTGTTTATTTTGGTCAGCTGGTCACCATTATCTTTTAATATATAGTTTCCTAATTGCACAATCATGTGATATCTCTAGGGTGGGACAGGGCAACAGGTAACTAGCAATATGGGAAGCTAGTCCTTTTTATTACTATGTGTTTTATACATCTGCCTGCTCAACTTGCTGTCATCATGAGGGTGAACATAGTTCATTTACAAATAAATAGCTGGGCTAAATGCCAAGATTGTTGGAAGTAATCTGTAATAAATCTATGTAAATAGTGGCAGGCTGGTTATTACATAATGGCAGACAGACACAATTACAAGCTTGTAACATACTGTACAACTAGATAACAAAATAATAAATAGTTGTGCATTTTGTCAGCATAGAACATAGCCAAGGTTAATTTGAAATGCAGAATGTGGATTCTGCAGATAGAAGAAAGGAGTGTATTTAAAAAATCCAGTTGTCATGAACTGCAAAGTATTTCAGCCTGAAGCTACATTTGCAAGTGGACTAAGAAAGCAATCTTAATGTTAAGACAGCAATCAAATATCATTTGAAAAGGGAGAATCTAATCAATGGCTGCACTTGTGGAATTTAAAGACTGACATGAAGAAACAATGCCAAGTTGAACTGATGTGAACCTCCATGGAGACGTAAGCAGTACTTTTCTGAATATGGTGGCAGTGATAAGCAGCCTGTACCTCGATAAGTTATCAGTAAAAACTAGTAGCAAATAAAATGATGATTCAACAAGCAACTACAAGAGTTTATGTGAAGGTGACCTTTTTTTGTTTTGGGTAGGTGGAATGCTGACCCTGTAAAGGGTACCAAGGACAATGTGCATGCTCAAAATCTCCAAAGCTGCTTTCTTTGTGTCATTGGCCAAAATATTCTTGTTACACTCCTTGACTCTGCATCATATAACATTCTGGGTCACTTAAGCAGCGCAGACCTCTGGATGTGTATAAGGCTTTTATTCCACTCCCAATGGCAAGGGTTCATCTGACATCACTTAGAGATGATTAGTGCCCATTTCTCTGCCGATGTGCCCAGTTGCCCAGTCATGGTGTTATGCCACACACTGATGGAAAAGTCATGTGCCACATTTAGAAGAAACATAACTGCTTTGTATACAGAAATGTGTGCAGGTATAAGAAGGAAGAGAAGCGCTCTTGTAGGTGACCTATAAGTACAGACATAATGAGTCTGTTAATGATCGCAGCAACTTGAGCCTGAGAAGGTACCTGAGAAGGGACAAAGGTTGAGTGTAAGGAGGGCTGCGGACCTCACCTCAACAAAGTATGTGGATTGCATCTGTGGTACACTGCCCTTTGCTGAAGGCTTGGGGAATACCATGAATATGTGTATGTAAGTATCTACTTAATCCCTGCCCACTTAGATCCTAGGGAATGTCTGGACCTTTAAGGGAGAAGACCTATACCTGCGGTGGCCAAACAGATAATGGCCAACTGTCCCATCCCAGTACATTGTCCCAGAATGTACAGAAAAGGTAGGAGGTAATAGTGGCAATACAGAGAAGAGAGGAAGCTCTTGCTAGACAAGAAGTAGTGTCTGGCTGAAGCAGGTGCATAAAAAAGCTAAACAAAAGAACTGCAATACGGTATATTGATGCACTATATCATACATAGATCTTAGAATGTAACTGATGAATGCTTGTAGGTATCCATGACAACAGAAGAAAAAAATAGAATGTAACTGACAAATGCGTGTGAGTATCCATGACAACAGCAGCAGTACAAAACTCGCAAGCAATTGCTGCAGACCAGGATTCACATGGCAGGTACAGTGTGTTTAATCAGTGACCTTCTACTGCTCAGTGCCACACAGACAACTTACCTTATGGCTTCTACAACTGTATAAATGTGTGTTTCTGGAAAAGATGTCTTGGCCATAGATTCTTGCTTTTTTGTGTTATTAACTTCCCTTCAATAACAGAACAGTTTTTGATCTTTTGGATTTCCCCATATACTGAAAAAAGACCACCCTGAAACACACATTCAAGCACACTTTTAAAATAATCAAGCTTAACTGTTAATCTGCATGTGCATGTATTGATTAAAGTCAAAATCACATACTTAATGTTTTAAGAACACAGCATTTTCAGACTAGTTTGGCCCTCCCCTTACACGGGCTTTTAGGCCTCCCTTTTTTAATTTCCCCAAATCTTTTGGGTTTCTAATACCATGATGGGAAAGGACCCCATTCCTAAGTCAAAGTAAGATTAGAGTTCATTACATTAGTATTATTTCAATCTTTGATGTCAGCTAAAAGTGCTGCTCACAGCACCCGCAATGTGCCCAGTAACGACTCCTTCTGCAATTCGTATGGCGTTACATGTATTGATAACGTATCTAAATACGATTGTAGATTCTTTTTTATAAGACCTGTTGCTCCTACTACTATTGGAACTGTCTGGGTATCTTTCTTCCACATGGCTCTTGTTTCTGCCTGCAGATCCTAATATTTTATGACTTTGTGTCTCTGTATGCAAGACACTGTAGTCACTGGGTGTGGCGATTTCACTGATCAATGCTACTTTTGTCTTCTCTTCATGGATCACTATATCTGATTTTCTAGCATCTGTCTTTTGAACTGTTGGTAATGGGTGATCCCATGTGATGTAAACGTCATCATTTTCTATGATTCTTTGTGGCTCATGTTTCCAGTGTTTTTCAGCCCCTTCGATACCATAATGTTTGCACAATCTCCAGTTATTATGTCTTTCAGTATACAGTCCTTCTGCCAATAGTATGTCACAACCAGCAACAAGATTTGTGACTGTTTCCAATTTAGTTTTACAAAACCTACATTTGTCTGTTTCTCACACATGCTCAATGGACTTTCTAAACCAACATGTATATAGCCCAATATCTTGGGCCGCCAATATTAACCTTTCATCTCTTGGTTTGAATTCACCTCTCCTTAACTATTCCTGCCTTCATTCCTGATCAACATGAGGTTCTTCCAGAAGGTTTTTAGACTTGCAACTATATTTATGCATTTTCCACATTTCTTGCCTTCTCAGCTGGTCCTTCACCTTATATTCTTTCTTTTGTTTTTTGACACATTCAGTTACTGCCTGATTTTTTATCTGCTTCTGGTTTGATTTCCATTCCTGCTTGACACCAATATGCTTCTGCTAGATTAAACAGAGAAGTCATCTTAGATTTATTCTCCTCATATTTCTAAACTTTAACTACATTTGGGTCTGTGAGGTCAGCAGATGTGTGGAGTCCCACGATTACAGATCTATACATGTAATCAATTTCAAGGAGGCCCATCCCTCCTTTGGAATGGGGAATGTATAATCTTGGTATGCAATGATTCCTTTTATAAATCATTTGGTGAGCATGAAGCAACTTTCTTGTTTTCCTATCTAATCTATCCAACACATTTTGGGGCCAGTCAATTACTCCAAAACTGTAAGTTAGGACAGGAAGAGCAAATTGGTTTATAGCTTGGTTTTGTTCCTAGATGTCAAGACTGTTTTCAGGATTAATGTAAGTCTTCTAAAGTATTCCTTAGTAAGTTTTATTCACATTTGTTCATATATTATTGCTGATCCTTCATCAGTTCCCAAATATTTATACACTCCCTCTTGCTCAAGTTCTTTTATATCATATTGATGTCCCAAACTGATCTTTTCCTGATGTTGCAGTTTTCCTGCTTTAAAGGTTGCTTTTGCACGTTTATCAAGACCAAGTGACATTCTTATATCATCTGAAAAAGTTTTGACAACTTACAATTGAACTTGCAGTTCCTCATCTGATGAGCTATGCAGTTTTAAATCATCGACAAAGAGAAGACGGGAAGTCTTTATACTTTGTTGTTTTCTAGGAGCCAAATTGTAGCCATGGCCTAAGCCATTAAGTAGACAGCTTAATGGGTTAAGGGCAAGGCAGAATAGCAGCAGTGACAGAGAGTCACCCTGGAATATCCCCTTTTGAATTTTTATCCCTGGGATAATAATTTGTCCTTTATCATGGCTTAATTGCAAAGTGGTCTGCCACTGTTTCATGGTCACTGTAATATAGTCGATCAGTGTAGGGTGTATCTTATACATTTTTAAACACTCTTTTATCCATGAATGTGGGATACTATCAAATGCTTTTTTGTAGTCAATCCATGCCATACTTAATTCTCCCCTTTTTACAGTTCTCCACTATGACTTTATTTTACAACAAATGATCTTTTGTTCCATATCACCTTCTTTTATGCCCTTTTGTTCTACTGCCATAATTTAGTTTTCTTCTAAATGACTATAAACTGTGTTCTAAATGGCTATAAATTCTGTTGGCATCAATTCCCATCTAAAGTTTATATGTCATTGGAAGACAAGTTATTGGTCTATACTTTTTAGGGTAGCTTGCAGGTTCACTCTTAAGTAGGAGCATTGTTTTTCCTGTTGTTAGCCAGGTTGGTGTCTGTTTGGGGTGTGCATATAAATAGTTCTTACTGATGGCTAAATCTTTGTGCAGAGATGTTAATACTTTTAACCAAAAGTTAGGTACTGCATCTGGGCCTGGGGTTTTCCAGTTAGAGGCTTTTCTTAACTTTGTTTCAGTCTCTCTGGCTATTACTTCACCCCATTTCATATTGTGTACCTTTAAATTTCTTATTCTTTCTTTTGCTTCTTCTATCCATTTAGCATCTTTGTTATGTTCCACATGATCTTCATAGATACCTCTCCAAAATGTATCTATTTCTTCTTTTTTTGGCAGTCTTTCAACTCCTTTTACATCATTTCCCAATTCTCTATAAAACTTTTTTGGGTTATCAATAAATTGCTTATTTTGTACTTTTCCTTTATATTTATCTATGTATCTTCTAAATGTTTCTGCCTGTGCTGAGATTTTTAGTTTGTTATTTGCTATAGTGCATGATAGATCTTGGTCTGTTCTAATACTGCACATTGTCTTTATCATGTTTATCTTTCTTAGTATTTTTGTTGATCTGTTCCCTCTTTTATACTCTTCTAATAGTGACACTTCTTGTCTTAATTGCTTTATAGATTTCTCTATTTGATACTTCCATGATGGTATTCGATTTCTCCCCTTCCTTTCCCTCGCTACCTTATGTTCTTGTTGTAGAACTGTATCAGTTATTAATTTGGCTGCACAGCTATATATCCTTTTTACTTCTGTTATATCGCATGGATCTCTATGGACAGTCCTAATTGCTGTCTTCATTTGTTTAATCAAACGTCTGACTTTTTAAGTTTTATTGATCTTCTGCAGTCTATTTCTTTCATTGATCTTAATGTCTATCGATCTCTATTAAATCAAGCAACTCTTCTCTTAGCTCATTTTCTTCTAAACCGAAGGCACATTTTTTTTATTTTGCATTTCCTGCGGGCATTCTATAGAAAGTTCTATAGCATCTTCCTGTGGTACCTTCTCTTCAATTTCATCCTGCGCCATCCGTTGTTCTGTCATATGGGAACTCACTGACCTATCACTCCTCAACATTGACTGCATCAGAGTTTCTACAGTTTTCTGTTCCTTCCCTTGCTGCCTAGCTTCAAGTGAATGTTTATACTGGTTTCCTGTGGAAGGCTCCAAAATATCTTCATATGACACCTGACCAATTGCTTCCCATTCCACTGGTTTCCCCTTAATTTGGATGTCCATTGCTCTATCCTGTTGTGGTGCTTTCTGAATTAGATTTTCTACACTGAATCCTTCACTTTGCAGGTACTCCATAACCTTAATTTCTTTTTCTTTAACTTCTCCATTACTAATGTCCTTTTCTACTTTTCCTCTTTGTCTTCTTATTTTTTCTACTGTAAAGTTTTCTATGTCCAGATTCATTCCTGTATTTCTCTTCAAATATCTTTGGTGCTGCTCTTTTTGTATTGGTTAGCTTTGCTTTCCCTTTTCATAAATATTACATCATATTAAATCTCTTTTTCTTTCCCGTGTCCATATTTCTTCTTCAGACATCTCCTGATCTTCCTGCTTCTCCTTACTTTGAGGACTCACTCTATCATGCTGTGATGTAATCTGTGTTAGACCTTCTACACCAAATCCTTCACTTCACAGGCATTCCATAACTTTAACTTCTATTTTTTAACTTCTACTTTGCTAATCTTCTTTTCTACATTTCCTCTTTGTGATATTTTTTTATTGTGAAATTTTCCATATATGGATGCCTTTGCCTGTATTTCTCTTTAAATATCTTTGGGGCTGCCTTCTTAATATTGATTAATTTGCATTCTCCTTTGCATACAAATTGCACCATATCAAATCTCTGTTTCTTTCCCATGTCCATATTTCTTTTTTATACTTTTCAAAAATCTCTAGGCTTTTTTGTTTATATTTTCTCTCTTCCTCAGATGCTTCTTTTTCCAAACAGATCAAAGTTGCTTGATCTAGATACTATGTTCTGCCTTTATACATCCTCTCCACAAAGGCGGTAAAAACAATAATACCTCAAACTTTCGCCCCATAGCCATCCTCTCCCCAATATCAAAAATCCTGGAAAAATGCATTTGCATTCAGTTAATGCCCTTCCTTATCAATAACCACCTCATCTCCCAAACCCAACATGGTTTCCACCCTGGCCATAGCACTATAACTGCTCTACTCTCATTCCTAGATATAGTCAACCGTGCCCGCGATACTGGTAAAATCGTTACAACAGTTCTACTAGATCTCTCAAAGGCTTTCAACACTGTCTCCCATACTCACCTCCTTAGCCACCTTGCTAACCTCAACCTCTCACATAATACACTATCCTGGTTCTCTAGTTACCTATCCAATAGATCTCAAGCTGTAAAATGGAGGAAAGGTACCTCTAACTTCCTTCCTACCCCCACTGGAGTTCCCCAAGATTCCATTCTTGGCCCTATGCTATTCAACATCTTTATCAATTACTTCCACTCTGCCATCCCTAATACTAAAATTGTACAATACTCCGATGACTCCACTTTAATCTGTTGTGCCACCAACCTCCCAGAACTTCTATCATACACACAAACAGCTTTCTCCACCACCGAGAACTGGATGCTCCAAAACCCCCTTTCTCTAAATGCTAACAAATCCAAAATACTTCTCTTTCCCCACTCAAAATCCTTCCCTCTCTACAAAAACTCATTCCAAATTAGAAGCCATAGCAATTCAACTATAGAAATTGTTCCCTATGCCAAACTACTCGGGGTCACTATTGATAAAAACCTAAAATTTGACACCCATGTTCAACTCAATATCAAGCAGACACATCAAAAACTTGGCCTGCTATATAGAAACATTCACTATCTCTCTCCTTCTTCTAGACAAACCCTTGCCACTACCTATCTTCTTCCCTCACTACTGTATGGCACCCCTCTATTAACTAACTTATCTGCCTCCCTTTCCTCAAAAATGGAAAGTTGTTATAATAAAATTTCTAAATTCGCCATCAAAGCCAAACACACCTCCTACCATTGCTCTGCCCTCTATTCACTAAACTGGCTAGAACTCCCCAACCTTCTAGACTACCTCCAACTTAACACTGCCCATAGGCTATTATTTAACCCCTCCAAATGTCCTGCACTATCCAACATCCTACAACTTTACACTCCTAACAGGTCACTTAGATCTGCTCACCTAAACCTACTCAGTGTCCACACACCAAAGCGACCGGCCGGGCAACACCTCCTATCCTTTTCCTTAGCCAAAAAATGGAATTCTCTACCTCCATCTTCTGAATGACTGAAAACCCTAACAACTTCAAAACCCTACTCCATTCCCACTTGTTCTCTAATAGGAAGTGCAACTGCACTTTCCCCACCTAGCCTTCTACTCTCAACACTAATTGTATTTCCATGCTACTCCTTCTTCCTACACTTTGTTCCATGATTCTACTTATCTCTTACTGCTGCCTTGTGTATATAATGTAAATATTGTAAATAGTTTGCACTCCCTTTTATCTCCCTCCCTAACATTTACGCTTGGTCTTCCACTCTGCCCCAACAAGACTCAAATTCTATATAACCTTATTAACCTACCATGTTAATATATGACTCATATGCTATGTAACCATTGTACCTCATTCTGTCTCTGGTCTTCCACTCGGCCCTAACAAGACTCAAATTCTATATAACCTTATTAACCAGCCATGTTAATATATGACTCATATGCTATGTAACCATTGTACCTCATTCTGTCTCTGGTCTTCCACTCCGCCCTAACAAGACTCAAATTCTATATAACCTTATTAACCTACCATGTTAATATATGACTCATATGCTATGTAACCATTGTACCTCATTCTGTCTCTGGTCTTCCACTCCGCCCTAACAAGACTCAAATTCTATATAACCTTATTAACCAGCCATGTTAATATATGACTCATATGCTATGTAACCATTGTACCTCATTCTGTCTCTGGTCTTCCACTCCGCCCTAACAAGACTCAAATTCTATATAACCTTATTAACCTACCATGTTAATATATGACTCATATGCTATGTAACCATTGTACCTCATTCTGTCTCTGTATCACAATTTTACCTGAATTCATAAAACCTAATGTTTTCTGTTCTATCTTAATGCACCCATATCTTTGAATCTTAATTTTAATTTTACCTGTTTTTTTAACTTTACTGTGTAATGTGGAGCTTTTCTCCCTGGGCCTCCGCTGAAAATGGGCTCCTGAGCCCAGTGGACCTCCCTGGTTATCAAACTGAAATAAATAAATAATAAAATTTTTTACAAATCTGTTGTATTAATGAATACAAATTTATTTTGAAGCTTCTGACAGTTTTTCTTGTGGAAGTATTTTTCTTTCCTCTAATTTCTTTCTTAATTGTTTTGTATATCTTGTGTCTGGAAATCCCAGACTTTATGCATAATAGTAACAATACATAACTTCTTTCTTATCCTCGATAGTCCACTTTATCACCTCTATGACTCTTCTTTGGCCTATCAGTTTTTGTAATTTTTTCTACAACAGGGGGGGCCTCCCCCAGTGAGGATGGTCTGACAATTTGAAAACCACTTATTTAGACATTAATACACTAAACCCAACAGTTAAGTGATGCCACTGTTACTGGGGATAAACAGTCATCCCCCCAACAAAGACTATCTGATTCAGTAACAGTTTTCACATTGTGTTATTTTATTGGGATTCATGTTGATCTGTCAAGTCACTTCTTTGACTGCTGATCAAAAAATGTATGCCAAAACACCTTTCAGCAATTCTCAAAAAACATTTTTTTGCAGGTGGGCAAGCTCTGCTGCACTTCATGATTTGGGTGAGCAAGTCTCCCACACCCTCAAAAATTCTGTATACCTACTCCAAGGTTTCACAACAGAGAAGAAAAAGGAAAACTCCACTGTTGCTGAAAGCTGTTTCGATACAATCTCTCTGATCTATCAACAGTTGAAGAACTTTTGGTCGATAGATTACATGCATCTCTTTTTATTGGTAGAAGGGGCAATATGGTGGTCTGGTCTGCCTAGTTATGCAGCAAGCATTCCTGCTGAAATTCCAAAAACTTTATTTATGAGACAATATCAGAACAACCAAGAATAATGGGAAATATGTGATCAGAGGCATACCTCTCAACTGTACAGATTTTCGCAAAATGTCCAGATTTTTGCCTTATATTTTTGGTCCAATTTTCAGAAAATTGTGGTTTTCTGGCAAATTAGTGGCAAGTCATTAAAGATTGAAGTTAGAAAATAATGGCAGATGTTTGAGTTTTAGACTTCATACCCTTCATAAAATTCATGCTAATGCAAAGCCTGTTATTCTATCAACTTTCTAAGTTTGTAAGAGCAATATTTGACAATTGTCCCCATTTGTACCACTTTTTTATGCCTTTGCCCAGATATCTTACTCTAAGAGGTTGAGAGGTATGATCAGAGGTACAGTGATCTCAAGAGGTGGTATATATAGTTAGAAGCAATGTGAATTTGTGGGTGCAGAGTGACTTTGCCTTATGCTTGAAACATGTAACAAGGAGTTTTGGAATGTGATGTTTTTCTGTCCAAATTGCTGTTTTTCAAAATGACAGGTCTTGTGCCTTTAATGGGAACCAAGCAGCCAGCATCTCTCAGCTGCTCACCCTTTCTCACTCTCTCCCAGCCCTCCAGTTATTGCATGTATTGTTAGAAGCCATATGATACAGTGCCTGCTACCCATCCCTATAAACTATTCCAACTTTCTACCACTCTCTCAGTTAAAAAAAAATAAATTCCATATTAATATTACATCTTACTATTTGCAGCAATGTCTCTTCCCCTGTTCTTTCTTAAATGTGCTGCACACTCAGATAATGTCTCTCTCATTCCTTCTTGTCTGTAGAATAAAAAAATGCAGGTACTTAAGTCTTCTCATACTTGGCCCTTCCACACCCTTAATCACTGTTGTTGCCTTTCTTTAGGTTCCACCTCAATGATTCTATGTTACTGTCTTTAGAAGTTCTAAAGTGAATGCAGTGTCAAAATGTCAATGTCCACCTTCATTTTTAAACATCTTCTTCTTGAACTTTGTCTTTGATTTATAAGTTAGAATATGTGTCATATATGTACCCCATATGTTGTCAGAATAAAGGAGTGCTAACCTTGACCTTTAGCCTTCCCTTGGAGATAAGGTCTTCAGTAAGGTTGCTTCTGCTACCTCTAATCAACTACTTGCTTACATTAGAAATGAAATAAAATTATCTGATTTTAAATCTAAACTTGTTGGGCAGTTAATATCCCTTTATAAATGCAAATTCTTCAGGGAACATGGGTGACTCAGGTAATGTCCCCACCTGTAAAAAAAAAATCTTTAAGCATCCATCCCAAGATATAGTCATATTATAGAATTTCATGTCTTTCCTATTCAACAAAATGGAAATAAATAAGTCTCACCCCACCTTCCTCCACTTAATGAAGAACAGCTATGAAATAAATAAATGAATCCTGTATTTTTGTTGGGACTCTCACCATGGCACAGCAATTTACAGCCATGGCATGTGTCCCAGTGTAGCACTGCATATGTCTTCCAGCAAATTCCCACTAGCTGGCATATTCCTAGATATTTAGTTTCAGTTAAGCATGCAGAAAGAGCAAGTCACTCCTCACTTTTGTTCCCCTACAAGAAGTAAAAATGCAGCCTTCTATGCACTTAAATGACTCCCGAATGCACACAGCCTTCTATGTACTTAAATGACTCCTGAATGCACACAGCCTTCTATACACTTAAATGACTCCTGAATGCACAAGCCTTCTATGCACTTAAATGACTCTTGAATGCACAAGCCTTCTATGCACTTAAATGACTCCTGAATGCACAAGCCTTCTATGCACTTAAATGACTCCTGAATGCACAAGCCTTCTATGCACTTAAATGACTCCTGAATGCACATAGTCTTCTATGCACTTAAATGACTCCCGAATGCACATCGTTAATTCCTATATCCAACTTCTTTTCAAACCTTTCAAAGATATAACAGGGTTGCAACGGTTATAGCCAATTAAAGTAATCTTAAAAAGACCAAAAAAATACAACTGTTGAGGTACTTCCAAGATGGCTAAACATTAAGTAACAGCTTAATTTCAGCTCTCCCAGTGTGAAAACAGAAACTCAGCGGAGTGAGCCAGTAAGCTCATAGTTTTGGGTATCATTTAAATAGCTGGCTAGTAAGTGGACTGTCTGGATGCCAGCAAAAAAGAAATTCAGAGAATCTGAAAGAAAATCAGTTACAAAAGGTGAGGAAAAAACATTGAATGGGAAGAATTCTGCGGCTGTTCATCAAAAGGCAGCAGAAGCTCCAGCTTTGGTGCAAGACATGACTTCCAGTAACTAGATGAAAAAATAAGTAAAATGTACTCAGAGCTGATTAAAATAAACGAAACAGTTATGGAGTGCATCAACTCAAATAACAAAAGGCTGGGAAAAATGGAAGCAGCTTTAAACAGATATTCACATGAGGTGATAAATCTGCAAAAATTGGAGGCTGAAATGAAGAAAAGGCTGGCTGGATATGGAACTGCTCAAGAAATGATTTTTCAAAAAATTATTTATTTATTTACATTTGTTGACCGGGAGTGTCAAAAAAATAATAGAATTAGAGGACAGACCACATATGGGAAAACCTGAGATTTTCTGCTGTATCAGAGAAGCTGGAAGGAACAGACCATTTTAATTTTATGAAAGTACAAATAAGCAGCTGGACTGGTATTCCACAGCAGGAGTTCTTAATTAAAAGGGCATATCGTGTGTAAGCTCCAAACCTGGCTATCAGAAAGCAACCTAGACCTTTAACAGTAAAGTTGCAATCCTACCAGCAGAAGGAGTTGATTCTGAGAAAACTGTGACAGAAGGACAAAGTACTAAAAATAGGAGATAGTAGAGTGTTTGTAAAAAATGTATACACCAGGCAGAAGAGGAGTAAATGTATTCCAATAATCAAGGAATGTTGAGGAGCAGGCATGAAATTCAAACTGTTGTACCTAGCTATCTTCAGAATATTCTTTTCTGGAGGGACAAAATCCTTTTTTGATGCAGAACATACTAAGGAGTAAATACAAAAGTTTGTCCAACAAAAAGTGAGTTGTGAAGCAAAAGGAGCTTCTTCTTCTTGTTCTTCTGGTAATAAAGACCATGGAGGGACTGTGCCTGTGAAACCTTTTCCAATATTTCAACAGAAAATGCTTCGGAGATAGAAAAAAAGCATTAGAGTTGACTAGAAGAACCGAGAGTACTTTGGAAATAAAGCACAGACTGGATTTGGGAGATGACGATAAAAAGGAATAAAACCAGCAACTCAGAAATTGACAAATTAAAGTGGGATTACAAAGCATTAATTATATTTGTGAAACATGACAAAACAATAAAACCTGGAAATACTGGACCTTTCTGACTTTGTTAAACTTCTAGGGGAGTCTAAAGCAAATGGCCTACTTCACATTCATTGTCACTAATGTTTGGGAGAATATTTAGGAGATGGAAAAAGGAAGGAAAGAGTTAATTGTAAGTAAAACAAAATTTTGTCCTTAACAGTAATATTTTATAGTGCATGATATCTGCATACTATAAAGTAAAGTATTCTCAGTTATTTTCAAGTGCAATGGGGATACTAAAGTAAACAGGTGCCCTGTTTTTTTTTCCTTATTTTCTCTTTCTCCTTGTTCAGTTGTAAGCAATGTAGGCACTGCAATATAAAAAAAGAAGAAAAGTCTCTTCAAAAAGTATGATGTAGGAAAAATTCATGTGGTTTTCCTCATTCTTGCATAGGGAAATGACTGGATCAAGGCCAGTGGCTTGATCTATTAAGTTTTAAGAGAAATCAAATCAATAAAAAAGAACATTGGATATAACAATCCTTTCCTCTAGCAAATGAATAAATAATTGCTTGTAGAAGCAGCTCTGTATCTGGTTCTCATGTCTCCATGGAGACAAACTGATAAAGAGCAATAAAACAGAATACTTATTTCATTCAACTACTAAGCACCACATTAACATGATTTTGCCCTCAGTGTGGCAGATCTGCCCCCAGTCTGGTGAACTTAGCCAGAAATCTGCAGTGAATCTGAACCAAATCCAAGGCATCCACTGTGTTCAACAAAATATAAATATATTTTTAAGCTTGCATTGCACTTTTTAGAACTGCATTTTGACTAATCATTGCTTAATGTTTTGCTGTTCTACTGCTGTGACTATTTTTTACTGCACTTTGAATTTCTAGTACTTCTGTATTTTATAGCACAGGCTAGATTCATATTTGCTGAATCTAGGCTGTTTGGTATTACTTGAGCACTAAAACCAGCCATCCAACATTAAGAAGGCCCTTCTGCACCCTTTTGGCAGAAGTGTGCAGCCCATGACCCATATGAGTTGGGGATTGTTGTAATAAGGTTCAGTTTTGGGCTTTCCCATTGGTTAGGTTGTGTTACAACTGGTTAACTTCACTTGTATTTAAGGGGTCTATATTAGATGCTTGAAGGTACTGAACTTCGAATACGATATGTTCAACACCATATCATCGAAGTCCAGTAACATTGAACACCTAATAAAAACATAACAAACAGTCAAAAAATAGAACTACTTGCTTTAAGCAGGGGGGCAAGCCTCATGTATACTGATGACCACTTGCTCCTAAAGCAAACAAATGCATTATGTGAGAGATGTAACTTCTTCTTCTTCTTCTTTTGGCTTTTCCCGGTTAGGGGTCACCACAGCGGATCACTGTCCGCTCATGATTGGCAGTGGAGTTTTACGGTGTCGAGTTGCCAGCCCAGCACCCAACCTTCCACAGAAGGCACACACACGCACATACACACACACACACACACACACACACACACACACACACACACACACACACACACACACTCACGCCTAGGGCCAATTTAGTGTGTCCAATCCACCTACAGCATGTCTTTGGGATGTGGGAAGAAACTGGAGCACCCGGAGGAAACCCACATGACCACAGGGCGGAAATGCAGACTCCGCACAGAAGGCACCCCAGCCGAGGATTTAACTGGAGAACCTCTTGCTGTGAGGTGGCAGTGCTAACCGCTGCACCACTGTGGCTGCCCATATGAGAGATGTAACTATACCATGAAATTAGAATCAAGCCTCAAACATAACAATAAACAAGATATACAACAGGTTGTCAGCACACATAACTCCCCTCTCATTCAAGATAAGGTCAAGAGACATAAAATCACATATGCGAAGGTACTGACTAAGAGCCTACCAAAAGACCAGAGACCTCCCAAGTGCAAACAACATAGACAAACTGATACACGAACATAATCCACCACTGCACATAACAACACACACATCAGTGTCTCGACAATTAATCCCCTAAGGCAAAACACCTCCAAACCTAATGATTCTGGTCATGAGTCTCAATAGTGAGACACACAGATGTTCCCCTCACCCAGTTGAGCAAGGAAAAGGTCAAGGTCCGGTACCAGGAGCCATCAAATCATGCATGCACTCAAGTCGCTCAGCAACAATTACCGTTATGACTCTGTCATAGTACATGTTGGTGCGAATGACTTGAAATGTACCTCTCTGGACTATATGAAGAGAGACATGACTGTACTCTCAGATTATGTGTCCTAGGCAGGTATGTCCTTAGCCCTAGCCCTAAGCCGCATTCTACCTTCACCTAGGATGATGCCAAAATACAGACAAAAACTGATTGATTTCAATAATTGGCTTAGCTTCTGGTGTCACTTGAGGGTGATCCAGTATCTGTCTGCCTGGGAAGACATGATAGACAGTCCATGCTGCTTTGCAAGAGATGGCCTTCACCTGTCTCCTCAAGGCTTTCGGATACTGACAAAGATGCTTCCCTCCCCCATAGTGCCCTTTTAAGGCAATGTCCAAACAATAAAACTTCTGATGTAAAGACATCCACTAAAGACAAACTTAGGGTCACGCTGCTTAATGCCAGGAGCTTAAACAGTAAACTGCACTCCCTGGAAGCCCCCTCACCTTGGAAGATGCTGACATTTGTGCAGTTACTGAGACTTGGTGAAAGACTGCTGAGAGCATGGCTGCAATTCCTTTCACATGTTCGGACCCCAAAAGTGGAGGTGTAGCCATCTTCATTAAATCCAATTACACCTCAAGACTGGTGAAACGGTATAACTCTCTTGAGCTACTCCAGGTCCAATTAACTATAGGTAAAATACCCTTTCACATCATCGCTAGCTGTAGGTCTCCCACCTTGAATCAGGAGAAGCACACCACCTACCTGTACTTGCCAGAGTTGCTCAGTATACAGCCAAACACCTTGGTCATGGGAGATTTCAACTGTCCTTCCATTAACTGGGCATCTTACATGAGCACAAATGCAATCACTATGAGGTTTCAGGACTTTGTTAATTCAAATGCCCTGGAACAGTTGGTCCGTGCCCCCACAAGGGGTCAAATGTCCTGGACCTAGTGTCACCAACATGGGGAGGGGGGTCACTGCACTACCCTCTGTGTGTTGTCCTCCCTGTTAAGATCAGATCATAAATCTGTCTTGTTTGATGTAAAGATCAAACCTGACAGCCCCACAGAAGTAAGAAAACTGAAACATTTCTCCAAAGCAAACTATTGCCCACTAAGTGATGAGATAAAAAGTTTCAAAGCCCCTGCCATCATAGCCAACAATGGCTCCTATGCAGAGGAATACACAAATGCCCTATATAGCTACTTAAACAAATGCATTGACTCTGTTGTACCTAACAGGAACAAAGTCAGGTCTTCCCATATAAACAAGCCCCCAGGTGGACTGTAAGTATAAACAAGCTGTACAACAAAAGAAAGAAACTGATGTTGAAGAACAGGAGTGAGCTTACGCAACAGAGGAAGAATAACCTCCATGGCCTGAACAAGCAAATCAGATAGCTTGTTAAGTCCACTAAGGCTAGCTATGAAGCTAAATTAGCATCCCTAGCTAAAGATAATCATAAGGCATTCTTTAGCTATGTAAGAAACCTAAAAGGGAATGCCCAGCGGTGTGCCAAACTTATAGTGGACAGCACCACTCTCACCTGAGGAAATTGCCAACCTGCTAGCTGACAGATTTGGCAATAACTTCACCCCCTGTTCCAACCAGACATACCCCAAAGCATTCCTGACACCAGTCCTCTACCGAGTATCTCCAAAGAACAGGTACTCTCCAAGGCCAAAAACATGGCCTCTTTTGGATAAGATAACATCCCAGACTGCTTACTAAACAATCTAAAACAAGACATAGCAGAACCACTTGGCACTCTCTTTAACCATAGCCTGAAAACTAGCTTTATCCTGACAGAGTAAAGAACAGAAACAGTAATCCACTTGCACAAAGGGGGCCCATCAACTGACCCTGGGAACTCTCGACCCATAAGCCTAACTAGCCTTATCTGCAAGGACACAGAAAGAATTATCATGGACCTTAGTCACAAGAACATAGGTGAACTTCAAACTCTTGACCTGACCCAGTCTGGTTTTGTCAGAGGTACAGCTTGCTTATAAAACCTAGTGGAGTTCTTTGAGAATGTCACCAAAGCCTTGGATGAGGGCAGAACAGTACATACTGCCTATCTTGATTTAGCCAAGGCCTTTGACACAATTCCTCCATTCAGGTATCATAGAGAAACTCTCCCAGCTGGGGATTAACCCATACATTGCTAGATGGGTAGCCAACTGGCTCACTGACAGAACTTACACTGTCAAAGTTGGGGAGGCCACCTCCACTAGTAGACCAGTTATCAGTGGGGTACCACATGGATCTGTGCTGGGACCTTTACTGCTTGGAATCTATTTCTCTTAAGTCCAGGCAAAAGTAGATGGCATGAGGCTTACCAGGTTTGCACATGACTGTAATCTGGGTGCAATCATAGAGTCCCCACAATGATGTTAACATATTACAGAAAGGACTGGCAAAGACAAATGATTGGTGCCAAACTCACAGACTAAAACTTAGCGCAAAAAAAATGCCTTATTATTCCCTTCAGCAAAGAAGTAGCCCCTGCTAATTATAATATAGATAGTATCCCTCTAAGCTCAAACTCAGTGGTGTGAGACTTGGGAACACAGGTTGATAACAATCTAAACTTCGATCACCATATGTTTGTTTCTGTAGTGCTAAGAAAAGCATTATACATTGCACATCTCATAAATAAGGGCATTGCACCCAAGACCAGGGATGTTATAGCTCCACTGTACTCGACCCTTATCAGACCACTAATTGAGTACAATATTCCCTTCTGTATGTGCCTCACCAGACATTTGCAGCAACTGAAGAGACCACAGATGTTTCTAACCAAGAGAATCCAGGCCCTCCAAATCATGACATACATGGAAAGACTGAAAGTCCTGTCACTGTACTTTGTATCATACAAGCTGCTGAGAGGCAACCTGTGCCTGGCCTACAGAGCAGATTCAGACCCTGCCCTAATGAAAATGCTGCACATCCGCAAAGACAAGAATAACTCTCTCCAGAAAATCTCAGCCTAGCCTGTGACATTAACAGAACATGCTGGGAGACAGATATATCTCCCAACAATTGCCACTCCTCTGGAATAAGCTCCCACTCCATATGAAGCAGAGATCCACAATGACCGTATTCCAGTGCAACCTTGACAACTAGATGGATGACTGTAAATTCACACCTGGGGTGGCATGTATGTCCTTCATGGACAGGGGCAGTCAGTGTTGATCACAGAATCAGTCTGCTAACAATGACTATCTAACTATGGTCAGTAAGGGTACTCACATTTTTATATAGCTAGGCTTGTAAAGGCCCTAGGACCATTAGCCTAGTAACCTCCTATGAACCTATGAACCTAGGAGAATATGTTTTCTGAAAGCATTCAATTGTTTCCCATTCTGGGAGGGTAATAAAGATAAGGCAAATCCAGACAACACTTAGTAGAAACACAGGCTGTACCGTGTGTTTTAGCATGGATAACCTTCCTTTTAGGTTAACCCAAGTGTGTGAGTGTGGCTGTCAGTTTGAGATAATTGTTTCTATTAGAATGGTAAAACTTTAGTATTTGAAGATGTACATTGTTTTGTGTGTTAGTATTAAGGTAATAGGTTTTAGGGTTGAATTGGGCGTGTATTTGTTTTTGTTTTTTTGTTTGAGGGCTTTCAATAAACAAAATGTTTTGTAACATGTGATATAAGGCCAAATGCATATGACAAAAAACTACTGTATAAATGATCAGCCTGCCAAACATTAGTTTATGCATGTTACACAAAAGCTGGAACTAGATATTTAACAAAAAGCTGTTACAAATAAAAGGTGGGAATAATAACTTTTTAACATAATGATGTTTTCTATACTATCTTTAAATGCTAATGGTCACACATATATATACAAAAAAGAAAGGGTAGTGAACTATATTAAAAAATGTAGAGTGCAAATAGCTGTGCTCCAGGAGACACATTTGAAAAAAAATGAACATACGAATTTGATAAAGAAAGGTTTTCAGGGTGGTTATTCAGCAGAATCCCTGGGACAAAGGAAAAGAGGAGTGCTTGTGTTAACTGCAAGAGGAGTGCCAATAGTGATAGAAGAGGATAAAACGATAATGTTAGATTTATAGTACTGAGGGGCTACTGGCAAGGGAGGGGGGTTACATTGGCATGTATTTATATTCCACCTAAAACTGCTACAATGGAGCTTAAGAACATTCTTGGAGAAAAAAATCAGCTTTCGCCAGGGAATATTACTTATAGGTGGGGACTGGAATTTGATTTGCAGCAGTGAAGATGTGTCTGGGGTGTCCCAGAAGGTAAACTATAACAAAGGAGGGTAGATTTTTCAAGAAATTTATGAACATATTTGGCACAGAAGATGTGAATTCAGTACTAGGAGTTCAGAGTGAATTTACATATTATTCCCCAAGATACAAAAACTAGGCTAGACAGATAGGCTAGACAGAACTTATATTTCAGAGAAACGTGCATTTAATTGAAAGTTTTGACATGCATCCAATAACTATTTCAGATCATGCACCAATAATAACTAAAATAAAAATGCAGGGTAATGAAATAAAAATGAGACACTGGCACTTTCACACCTATCTGTTAAAAAGAGAGGAATTTAAGGAATGAATAGTGGAAATTATATGGAAGTTTTTAGAGAAGACAGAAATTTCTTCTGAAAATATGGCTAGGGAGTGGAACAACATTAAAGTGGAGTTTAAAAACAGGGTGGAAATAAATGAGCGATATGGTTTATAAGTAAAATTATTTTGACAGACTGACAAATGTTAAACTATCGCAGAATAGGGGGAATCTCACAGAACAAGAATAAGAGCAACTGCAGAGTGCTAAGCAAAAAAATAAAGGATTACCTTGATAATATGCACAAGTTTAGAAAGATTGCTGTTAAGCAACTGCTTTTTGATAATAACGCCAGAGCACAAAAACGTTTAGTTCAATGACTCAGGCAACAGAGAGCAAAAAGGGTTGTTGCCAAGCTTAGGGAGCCTGCAACAAGAAAGTTAACAAGAGAGCCTGTAGAAATAGTGGAAATATTTCGGAAATGTTATGGAAGTCTGTACAAAGCAGAGAAATATGGAGATCAAGAAAAGGTACAAATGAAAATGTTTATGGAAGAACTAAATATGCTCAGTTACTAACTGTTAGGATAGGAGGAGATGAGATAAAAATTGTGTCTCTTACAGATATCTAAGAGGAGATCTTATTCAGGTATATAGGGCATTTAGAGACAACTACCTCTGGGAATGTTTGGGGTTATCAAAAAGTAGTAGAGAATTATCAGACAACCTATATAGAAGTTTCTATAGGAATGAGAAGTGGACTGATTGGTTCTCTGACAGAGTAGCTGATGCATGGAACAGACTACCAAATTACATTAAAACAAGTTCTAGTTTAGATATTTTTAAGAACAGCCTGGGCACATCATGGGAACAAGTGTTTTAGTATATTGGCAGGCTAGAAGGGCATTAATGCCTGTGCTTGAAATATTTGTATGTATGTATGTATGTAAAACAGGAATTGTGGGAATAATACATGCAGAGGAGGAATGAGGTTTAAAAGAAGGCAGGATTTGAATGAGCTATGTAATGTTTGACTGATAATGATTGGATAGATTATAAGTGATGTATAATGTTTACAACTAAATTTATGTCAATATGGTTTGTGATGTATAATGTTTGCAACTAAAATTATGTCAGCATGGTTTGTTTTCATTTATATAAATGTATAATTGCCTATGTCATACGTGATAATTTAATAAAGCATTTCTTGTTTAAAAAAATGCAGTACAAATGCTCTAGCCTTGTAAGCTTCAAAGCATACAGTACAGCTCCCCGAATGAGTGATTCTTTGTAGACAATGCCAGCATTGTGCTCTGTATTGAACATTGCTTGCAAGGCAATCTGCTGGATATAGGCAGATATTTGTTTGCGATTTTTTTTCCTAAAATGCTTCAGAGGCTGGCAAGAAAAGAGATGGGCTTGCAGTGGGAAGTATAGTATGCAGTCTTAGCTGGCTGTGAATGGAATTATTAATAATGTTAGAAAATGTGTGCAATGTCAGCACAAGATAAGAGCTCACCAAGAACCTGTTTCACTATCAGCATGCATTGTTTCATGTGCATTGTTAGGGCTTTGACATGACATTCCCAATGACTACTGTTGGCAGTATCAGGAAGAGTGAGCATTATCACCAAATAACATCATTAGATGACCTCAAAGCATAATGCATTTTATATTAGTACTAGTGTCCACTGCATAGGAGAGCTGGCTCCACTTCTTTGGGGGATAGCCTCTGCAGAACCACAGTAATCCCCCCAATGGATACTCAGGGAGAAAGATGCCAGTAATTGTGCCACCCCTGTACACCTTCTACAAGTGTGCAGACACACGTAGAAGACTGCAACACTTTTTTCTCATCAAACATCACATTGCTTTAAGGACCAGATTAGAGGCAGTAAGGAAGGCTTCAATAGAAAACTAAAACCCTCTTGATGCAACAGGAAGAGCCTGCCACCTTCCCCCACTAAATCTCATGCCTGTATTGTAGAATCTGTTCTGCTAACAAGACTTGCCCCTGCATAGGTAAGTCTCACCTTCTAACTAAGAGTTGCCCCATGTATGGGTGAATCTAGCCTGCTAACCAAGAAGCTTTACTTTGTGGTGAGCAGAAGCCCATCTGAGGAAGGTCATGTCAGGATATACCTACAATGAATGCAAAAGGGATAATGCATGAGCCAGTATGAGTAAAGCATGTAAAGCAGACAGTGGTGGGATAATGCATGAGCCAGTATGAGTAAAGCATGTAAAGCAGACAGTGGTGGGATAATGCATGAGCCAGTATGAGTAAAGCATGTAAAGCAGACAGTGGTGGAATAATGCATGAGCTAGTATGAGTAAAGCATGTAAAGCAGACACTGGTGGGATAATGCATGAGCCAGTATGAGTAAAGCATGTAAAGCAGACACTGGTGGGATAATGCATGAGCTAGTATGAGTAAAGCATGTAAAGCAGACACTGGTGGGATAATGCATGAGCCAGTATGAGTAAAGCATGTAAAGCAGACACTGGTGGGATAATGCATGAGCTAGTATGAGTAAAGCATGTAAAGCAGACACTGGTGGGATAATGCATGAGCCAGTATGAGTAAAGCATGTAAAGCAGACAGTGGTGGGATAATGCATGAGCTAGTATGAGTAAAGCATGTAAAGCAGACACTGGTGGGATAATGCATGAGCCAGTATGAGTAAAGCATGTAAAGCAGACACTGGTGGGATAATGCATGAGCTAGTATGAGTAAAGCATGTAAAGCAGACAGTGGTGGGATAATGCATGAGCCAGTGTGAGTAAAGCATGTAAAGCAGACAGTGGTGGGATAATGCATGAGCCAGTATGAGTAAAGCATGTAAAGCAGACAGTGGTGGAATAATGCATGAGCTAGTATGAGTAAAGCATGTAAAGCAGACACTGGTGGGATAATGCATGAGCCAGTATGAGTAAAGCATGTAAAGCAGACACTGGTGGGATAATGCATGAGCTAGTATGAGTAAAGCATGTAAAGCAGACACTGGTGGGATAATGCATGAGCCAGTATGAGTAAAGCATGTAAAGCAGACAGTGGTGGGATAATGCATGAGCTAGTATGAGTAAAGCATGTAAAGCAGACAGTGGTGGGATAATGCATGAGCCAGTATGAGTAAAGCATGTAAAGCAGACACTGGTGGGATAATGCATGAGCCAGTATGAGTAAAGCATGTAAAGCAGACAGTGGTGGAATAATGCATGAGCTAGTATGAGTAAAGCATGTAAAGCAGACACTGGTGGGATAATGCATGAGCCAGTATGAGTAAAGCATGTAAAGCAGACACTGGTGGGATAATGCATGAGCTAGTATGAGTAAAGCATGTAAAGCAGACACTGGTGGGATAATGCATGAGCCAGTATGAGTAAAGCATGTAAAGCAGACACTGGTGGGATAATGCATGAGCCAGTATGAGTAAAGCATGTAAAGCAGACACTGGTGGGATAATGCATGAGCCAGTATGAGTAAAGCATGTAAAGCAGACAGTGGTGGGATAATGCATGAGCTAGTATGAGTAAAGCATGTAAAGCAGACAGTGGTGGGATAATGCATGAGCCAGTATGAGTAAAGCATGTAAAGCAGACACTGGTGGGATAATGCATGAGCCAGTATGAGTAAAGCATGTAAAGCAGACACTGGTGGGATAATGCATGAGCTAGTATGAGTAAAGCATGTAAAGCAGACAGTGGTGGGATAATGCATGAGCTAGTATGAGTAAAGCATGTAAAGCAGACAGTGGTGGAAGGGGTGAAAAGGCAAATAAAAAAGGAATAACTTTGCTAGGATGCAGATATGAAAGTAGCGCATGACTGCTAGTCAAGAGAAATACATGAGCATATTTCTACTCGTGCATGCTGGCTGAGTGACCTGGTGATAGGATAACACGGGATAACAAAAGATGTGGGTGATAATTATTAATTGTGCATCCCTATCTGAAACAATGCTTTATCACAGCTTTTATAACAGGTGTCTCAGGGAACTCAGGATGAAAGACGTGTCAATATGGTGACATTAAAAGTCTAGCATAGTTGACTACAGCATGGAACTAAAGACATACATGAACATATTATGCCACTGTATGTGCTGTATTGACAAGCATTAGGCTAGCCTAAGGTGTGTAACATCAGTGTGTCAACCATTCATGCATAGATATGTCACTCAGCAGACAACATGATATTCTGCTGCCCACATTTTATCATGTGTGTCCATTAAATCCCTGAGCAGCAGACACACTTCCTAGGGCTATAGCTGTTGATATATAACTGCAGCACAGTCACATATGTATCATATATGTTTTGTATATAAAACAGCACCACTCGCACATATGTGTCATATAAGTTTTGTATATATAACAGCACGACACACACATATGTGTCATATATGTTTTGTATATATAACAGCGCCACACACGTGTCATATATGTTTTGTATATATAACAGCGCCACACACACATATGTAAAAAGATGATAGCGATAATGAACGCCAAAAAGTAAATTGCTTTTTCCATGCAAAACAAACTGCTAAGTATCTCTGAACTTGGAATAACAAGGTCCGCAGTCATAGAAACACTGACAAATGTTTATTAACTCACAAAGTTTAGCACTTTCACTCACATAAATGTGAGCTTCTTCAGAACATTATAACAGCTGTTCAAAGATGTTTAAATACCACCATTGGCGCCAAAAACCATCAGCTTTTTAATGCTAACCTACCCAAATAACAACTCTCATGTAATAAGTCTAAAAAGTCTATAAAACCTTTTCTAATTGCAGTGAAAAATAAAAATAACGTGTATAAAAATAATTAGCACAATCAACTGCAGCCAGTGGTCAGAAAAGGCTCTAAGGACCAGAAACCAGGCTGAAGACCTGGAAGTTGCTGGAGAGAAAGTACAACAGTTCAAGGAATTACTCAGAGCTCTAGCACCCCAAGAAGAGGAGGAAATAGGTGGAATTGAAGATGAATGGTGGCACCTAAAAACAGCATGCGTTAGGACTACAGAAAAGATATGTGGCTGAGCCAGGTATGGCAATAAGGTACATAAGGCAAGCTGGTGGTGGAATGCAGAAGTCTAGGAGGTCATCAAAACAAAGTTGGAGTGTAGGAAGCAGTGGGAGATAGAAAAGACTGACCAGGCTATGGAGGACTACTGGTTGGCTATTAAAGAAGCTAAGAAAGAAGTTGCAATAGCAAAGAATAGGGCATCGGAGGCACTGTACCAACTTCTGGAAAGTGACTCAGTAAGGGGCACAAAGAAACTATATCAGGTTGCAAGGCAAAGACCAAAAGATAAAGAAGATAGTCAGACATCCTTCATAAGGGATTGCTCACGAGTCTGGAGGACATCAAAGGCAGATGGAAGGAGTATTTCCAGCAGCTTCTGAATGAAGAAAACCCCACAGAAGCTGTACTGCCCCCAAAACAGCCTACGATGAGAGAAGAAGAGGAGCCCACCCTAGAAGAAGTAAGAACAGCACCAAGGAAGATGAATCTGGGAAAGCAGCAGGCTCAGATGAGGTCACAGCAGATATGATAAAGATCCTGGGTGAGATAGGGGAGAAATGGCTCCTGAAGGTACTAATAGCAGTGTGGAGAGAAAGGCGTATCCCAGATTACTGGAAAATAAGCATACGAGGCATCAAACTCCTCCCACATTGCATGAAAGTTCTGGAGAGGGTGATTGATAAACAGATATGCAGAGTAGTAGAATGTAATATGGGAGATGAGCAGTTTGGATTTAGATCAGGATGCAGCACAACTGACCTGATGTTTGCATTGAGGCATACTTGAGAAGAAGCTAGAGATGAAGAGGGAGTCCAACTGGGCATTCCTAGACTTGGAGAAAGCATATAACAAGGTCCCAAGAAAGCTGATCTGGGCACTACTGCGGTGGTTTGAAGTCCCAGAAACATTAGTAGAATTAGTGCAGGCTATGTACAAGGACCCAATGACTCAAGTACGAACAGTGTTCGGTCTCATAGAGGGGTTCCCAGTGGGAGTGGGTGTACATCAGGTTTAAGCTCTGAGCCCACTGCTGTTCATACTGGTGATGGACTACATTAGCAAACAGGTTGAAGGGGATGGGTCAACAAAGCTGCAGATTTCCTATGTGGTTATTGACAATGTGGCAGTTCAGGCAGACTCTGAGCTAGAAATTCAGCAAAGGATAGGAGAATGGAATGCATGGTGGTAATGGCAGCAAATTGGGGAAATCAGAAGAAGCTGAGAAGAGAGATAGAAGGGAAGATAGTGGAGCAGGTAAACAGCTTCAGGTATCTGGGAGTGGTAGTTGAGGAGAAGAGTAGTCTGAATGAAGAGGTCAAAGCTAGAATCAGAGGGCCTGCAGCCAACTGGCAAAGAGTCTCAGGTGTAGTTTATGCGGAAGAATCCCAAAGAAGCTGAAAAGTAAGGTGTACAAGACAGTGGTGCAACCAGTACTACTGTATTGTACAGAAACCTGGGCAGTAAAGGCAGAACAGTTGAAGAAGCTAGAGGTGATGGGAATGAAGTGCCTGAGATTGGTGGTGGGATACACACTGTGGGACAGATGAAGAAATGAGAACATAAGAGCAGAAGTCAAAGTAGCTCCAATTGCAGAAAAGATCAAAGATAACAGATTACTGTGGTTTGGGCACATGTGTAGACAAGCAGAAGACATTCTGGTGAGGAAGATTTGGGACAGAAAGGAAGAAGGTAAGAGGAAGTGAGGACGTCCAGCAAAGAGGTGGCTGGATTGTGTGAAAGAAGATCTGTGATAGGCATGAGTGTTTAAGAAGGCAGGAGTGTGCAACTGAATCGAGAGAGTTGGTGACAGTTAACACAATACCCTGACCCCATGTAGAAAAATGGGAAAAAGGAGGCTGATGATGATGATTCTGATGATTGTAGGATGTCAGCATCATTTGGGGATTCAATGATTACTCCCAGCTTACAGTCATTGGTGAACTTGGTGAGCCAGAAGCTCCCAACATTGGCCTTCACTTCAGAGAAGTATATACCAAACAAGAGGCATCTCAACACTAAGCCTTGTAGGACACCACTAGCAATAGGCTTCTTATGAGAAGTGGGTTCACCTATCTCGACAACATATGTCCTGTCATTGAGCCAGTTTGCTATCCATCTGACTATGCAGGGGTTTATGCATAACTCTGTAAGTTTATCTATGATCCCCGAGTGGAGGATTGTGTTGAAAGCTTTGGCCAGGTCTAAATAAGTAGTGTGTACTGTTAAACCCTTATCCATGGCCCTGGTGACTTTCTTGAAGAAGTCCACCAGATTGAGCAGGCAAGACTTCCCTTTGACAGAGATTTCCTATGTGGTTATTGATCAGGTCTATGATAATTCTCTCCATAGCCTTGCAGATAAAACTGGTCAAGCTTATGGGTCTGTAGGTCCCAGGTCAGTTGTTGGACCCTAACTTGTACAGAGGGACAACTGTTGCAGTCCTCTATTCCTCTGGGACAAAGTCCGTCCAAAGGTTGTGGTTAAAGAGGGTTTTTAGTGGACCTGATGGAGTCTATTTTAAATTATTTAAAAAGCATCCTGGAATGTTATCAGGACCCATGAAGGCTGTGTTTTTGGCTTTACTGAGTGCAGTTAGGACCCATTCCCTTGTAATGACCAGTAAGGAGGTGGTTGTGGATAATTCTTTGGGTGTGGTAGGAGGTGATGGGGGAAGAAGTTTGAACTGAACTTGTTGGCAAGCAGGTTTGCTAGAGTTTCAGGCATAAGTGTTGCCTTTCATGATTAACTTGGCACATTGCTGACTATTTCCCCTGAGTTTAGGAACATAATTAAAACAATTTTTATGATTATCATTTACTTGGGAGGCTATCTTTGCCGCATAGTTTGCTTTGACAAATTTGACCAGCTATCTAACTTGTTTGTCTAGACTAGTGAGTGTCTTTTTGTACTGTTTTGTCTGTTCCTTCTTGGCTTTGGAGAGGATTTTTTTCCTTTTGTTGAATAGCCTGTTTATGCTAAGAGTCCACCAGGATGGTTTATTTTGGCCAGTAATCATAGGTTTGACTCAGACAGATATCACCTTCTCTGTGCAGCTATGAATGTGGTTGTACAGTGCTTTTGTGTACAGGTCAAAGTAGGCCTCAGTGTCATTCAGGTTCAGAGGGGCTTGTAAGTTTAATAAGCTGTCACTTAGTTTGAGGTAATTGGCCTTAGCAAAGTTCTTAACAGATATGGAGTTTGGTGGGGGGTTGTAGGTTAGTTTTAATACTAAAGGAGATGATTTTGTGGTCAGATATTACCGGGGAGGAGTTACTGCATTGGAGGGAGCAGCATCCCCCCATGTTTGTGAGTACCAGGTCTAGGATATTTGTACCTTTAGTTGGGGAGCTAACTAGTTGCTCCAGAGTGTTTTCATTGACGAAGTCCAAAACCTTTGAGCAAGTGAATTATGGGTCATATAAGTCTCCCAGTTTATGGAGGGGTAGTCAAAGTCACCCATAAGTATGGTGTTAGACTGAATGTTATGAGATTCCAGTAGGTTTAGGTAGGGGGTGTGGTTTTCCAGACTCATGTTAGGGGATCTGTAGCTAGCAAGGATATGATAGGGGTCACACCTTTGGTTAGTTGGACATGGAGCAGCTCAAGTGATTCCTATTGTTGGTCCAGTCTAGCAGTGTACCTGTCCTTTATGAACACTGAGACACCTTCTCCCTTTGTTTTATCCTGAGCTGAGGTGGATCAACATGTATGAAAGACATTGTAGCCTTTGATAACCAGGGTGCTCTTCATGGTTCTGAAACATGTTTCTGTGTCTGCACATATGTCTACATTCTCTAGGGTAAGTAGTGCTTCCAGGGAGTGCAGTTTTTTTTTTTTATTTAAACTCCTAACATTGAGCAGCAATACCTTTATGTAGTAGTGAATGATTTTTGTTATGTTGGCGATTTAACAACTAGGCACAGCCTTAAAAAGGCACAATGGGGATAGATAAAGCTTTGGGATAGATAAAGCTTTGGGATAGATAAAGCTTTTGCCAGTATCTGGAAGCCAAGTCGTGACAAAAGCAAACCATTACTGGCAAAGCATCGTGGTTTGTCGATCATGTCCCCCAGGGTGACAGATATTGGATCCCCTTGTTGTGACACCAGAAACTAAGCATTGGTACTGTGGCGTCATCATTGGTGAAGGTACTCAAGGCAGATTCATACCCACCTGGGACACACATTAAGAGAGCTCCGTCATGTCTGTCTTCATATAGTCCAGTGAGGCATGTCTTAGGTCATTTACACCCACATGGACTATGACTATGTCATACTGGTACTTGTGGTTTAAAAACCTAAGTGCCACATACATTAAAAGATCTCCATCATGTTATTATTATTTATTATTTATTTACGTTTGTTTACCGGGAAAGTTGACTGGGCTAGTAGCCCATTTTCAGCAGAGGTCCGGGGAGAAAAACTCCAAAAATTACAAATATATTCTTTGATTAACAAGCATAAGTACATTAAACAGAACAATTCATGGTGTTAGAAACATTCAGATTACTTAGAGTACAAATTAGACAGTCTTGCGAACCAAAAAGTTGTTAAACAAATAATATTATACTTGAAATGATATTCAACCTAATAACTGATTTCCATCTTAGTAAATTGATAACATTGCAACATGCTAGTTGCCAGTATTATCCTTTTATCATAATTCCTATCATGGAATTTTATCTTCAGTTCCGTTTTATAGTGGTAGAAGGGATACTCTATCTAAATCTGGGAAAAGGAGAAAGGTTGAAGGTGGGGTTTAATAGACGGGGTTTAGACAAGGACAAAGCCAGTGAGAATTTAGGTGAGATTTAAGTGTAGTCTTGAAAAGACTGCAGGAAGGAAGGGTAGTTATGGTAGTGGGAAGGTTGCTCCAGAGCTTGGATATAGTGTAGGAACATAGTGCTTCACCTGCTGAGGTTTTGGTTTTGGTGACCTGGAGTAGATTTTTGTTGCAGGAGCGTAGTGGTCTGGAAGAGTGATAGGGTTGGAGAATTGTACGGAGTGATGGGATTCGGAGAGGGTAGTTTACCAGTTTATGAGCAAAGGTGAGTTGAGTTTGGTGTAGGAGTTGTGGAAGTTTAAGCCAGTTAAGGTCTCTAAGGGAGACACAGTGGTGGCTGTGTTAAGAGGCACCAGTGGCAAATTTTGAGATTTTATTGTAGCAGGCTTCGAGTATGTGTAGGTCTGACTGTCTAAGATTTGTAAGTATGGGTGATGCATAGAGTAGGGTGGAGATTAGTTGGGAATTGGCAGTAGAGATTCTTGCTGGTTTGGTGAGGTATTGGTGGCTCCTATATAAGACAACCAGCTTTTTGTGAACTTTTTTTATTGTTAGTGATATGTGGGTGTCTGTCTTCATATAGTCCAGTGAGGTCCATCTTAGGTCATTTACACCCACATGGACTATGACTGTGTCATACTGGTACTTGTGGTTTAAAGACCTAAGTGCATGCATGACCTGATGGATCCTGGCTCCAGACAGACAGCTCATCGTGATCTTCTTTTTGTCTAGCCTGGTAAGGGGGACAGCAGTACATCTTACAATGGCATCCCCAATAACTAGAATGTTTGGCTGTGTGGTGTGTTACCTTATGGGCTTGGAAGCTGGGCAACTATGATTGTCAGAGTTATGTGTTGTGTGAGGTGCTGTCTTTTTTGAGTGTGTTTGGAGCCACAGAGAGATGCTTTTAGGAGGAATTGGAGGTTTGGGTAGATTACATGTGAGTATCTCCACATATGTGGGTCTATGTGTTTGTTCATCAGTGTTGGTAGTGAGTGTTTTGGATGTAATGCTGACAACCTGCTTTGCATTTTTCATGTGTGTTTGTGAGAGCTTTGCCTCCAATGACACTGTGCATCTACGTCTCTCACACATCACGTTTGTCTATTCTAAAATTAAATGGTTGTCAGTGAACATGAGGCAGTTACTTCACTGTCTCAGGATGCCCGTATCCAGTAGGCCAGAAACAGAGATGACACGGAAGTGCCTATCCACTATACCAGATCCTTAGTAGATGGGGAAGAGCAGGGGAGAGTCACTTAAAGGTCTAAGTGAGAGTGTTTATCAGTATACTATTAGGTGACCTGCAGTGGTGCTGCCCTCTGTGCAAACTGGCAGCTCTCCAAGCAGCTGTGAACAGTGGGAGACTATGGAGATGGCTTCCTATAGAAAATTTTAAACTGGATACGTTTGCTTATATACAAGGTACAGGTAACTGCTTTTGCATGATATCCAAATGTGAGGCTTTTGTACCAGCAGGATGAAAGACGTTTACACAGTTAAGCACTCAGGCCAACCAGGTAGACAATACACCTTCCACCAGCAGTTCCCAAATCAAATGGGTTGAATCAGCCCCTGCTCCTACCAGAGTGCAGAATCAAACCCTCTCAATGTAAAACAAAGTGGTTTTGAACTGAAGTGCAGTAACAAATGCTTTACAACAAAAGGTAGAACTCCTGCAGTAGCAGGAATCCTTGGAAATTAGTTCACAAACCCTAAGAAATATATGTCTTTGTACAGAAAAATGTGTACAAATGTAGGAAAGCTTCTACAAACACAATAAAACTTAGAAAAACTTAAAAATATTTTGGCAAACTCAGGAGAAATTTGTCAAACTCAGAACAGATTTTGCAGTATCAGAGGAGGTTAGGAAATATCAGAATACTGTTAAAATGACCTAAGAGCAGTACAGTAACAAAAATATGGCATTTTTAAACATGTTCAAGCTACAAAACAGTGATAAATTCAACCAAATCAATAAATGCAACACAGAACTGTTAAATACTACTGCTATAGTTAGAGCAAGTGCAATATATATATATATATATATATATATATATATATATATATATATATACATATATATATATATATATATATATATATATATATATATATGTGTGTGTGTGTGTGTGTGTATATATATGTATATATATATATATATATATATATATATTATATAATATACTTATATCAGCTTTGGAGGTTCACAGATGGTTTTAGATGCCAAACAAGGATCTATTTAGCCACAGGTGTCCAAGCCAGGCACAGAGAAGCTCTGAATAAATGAGCCAGGGGGCTATATTTCCATAAGAACAAGATACACGATTATGGTGAGAGACTAAAAATATAAGAAATGGAAAAGAGGTCATACAACTTTGAAAACTGAAATAAATAAGCTGGACAAACAAATTAAGCATAGTGTGAGACAAGTTTAAGAAAAATTTGAAGAAAATTTATATAAAGATATTGAGCATAATAGGAAACCATTTTATAGATACATAACATGTGGAAGGAGTAAAGACATACAAATTTGTAAACTGTGTATAGATTATAAAATTTATTCTCAGACACAACAGATTATAGATATATTTACAAAATCTTCTGCAAAACAGTTTGGCTCCACAAAGGGGGTGATACATTTGTCTTAGTGACACCCAGGTAACCTCAGATACTGAAATCAAATTAGATTATATTGAAAAAGAACTACGCAAACTGGATCCAAACAAAGCACAGAGAGGGGACAAACTTATTAATAATGACCCAAGAACACTTAAGCAAGAATTTACAATACCATTATATCTGTTATTTACTAGGTTGTATAAATATGGTGTGATTCTTCAAGATTCAAGATATGTACTTATTAAGTCTGCCTTTAACTGAAAGGGGAGTAGGACAAATCCAGGGTCATACAGACACTTAAGTCTACTTTCATGTTGTGGAAAAATAATGGAGAAGGTACTATTGGATAGGTTGAAACCATATATCAGCATGCATATGTTGAAAATAGATCTTTTACCACATTTATCATAATGTTCTATAATAATATAGTAACAGCTATGAGTAACAATTGCGCTGTGATATAATTTATATAGATTTAACTGAATTGTTTGACAGGGTCATACACAAAACACTGGCCAATAAATTAGTACAACTAGGTATTGATGTACTCTTGATAAGATGGATAGCTGCATGGCTTGCAAATAGGACATGGCAAGTATCATATAGTAACTGGACAGGCAAAATTCTTGGTTACAGTCAGGGTGTCCCACAGGGCTCTGTCCTCAGCACATACTTACTTTAGATTGCATCTTTCAGATCTATCTTTTTCATCTGATGTGTTCTACAGTCTATATGCAGATGACCTGAAATTGAATAAACTGATTATATGTGTTACAGATAGACCACATATGTAAAAGAACTCAACTAAATTGACAAATTGGGCACAGGAGAATAATATGCTGATAAATACATTAAAAATTAAACATATAAGATTTGGGAGGCATAAATTGAAAGGTGAATATTAAATACAGGACACAGTGATTCAAACTGCAGATTCATTTAAGGACCTGGGTATATAGTAGATCCAGCTTTGAGTATTCTAATCATATTAACCAATTGGTTAATGACAGTTATAGAACTACAGGTTGCATAAAAAGATATATAAAGTCTAGGAAATCAGAAATGATGAAGTCATTGTTTGTTAATTACATTAGACCCAAACTTGAGTATGAAATAACAATATGGAAAATCTATAAGAAAACAATACTGGTAAACTAAAAAGAGTACAATGGGAATATACCAATGCCATCCATGGATGTGGAAATTTAAGTTATTATGAAGGACTAAAATATCTGGACTTGTACAGTGTCTCATATAGATATTTAAGAGCTATTATTCAGGTATATAGGGCACAACTACCTCTGGGAATGTTTGGGGTTATCAAAAAGTAGTAGGGAATCATCAGGCAACCTATGTAGAAGATTCTACAGGAGAGATATGCATTAATTGGTTCCCTGAGAGAGTAGCTGATGCATGGAACAGACTACCAAATTACATTAAAGCAAGTAGTAGCTTAGATAGGGTCTATATTAAATCAACGAAAACCCACTTCAACAAACGGCATTTCAATGGAAATGAATTCCGGTCTTGTGGGGGGCTGTGCCCACCACACCCCCCACTAATTATATATACTAACTCTGAGATCACACTACAGTGAGGAAAGGGCAAATGTTCCGATCTTCACTGTACCGCAATCTCAGTGTGAATAGTTCAATGAACTGCACGTTTGATTTTAGTGCACCGAAAATGCCGTTTGCTGAACTGAATTTTTGATTATCTACTATAGACCCATTTAGCTATTTTTAAGAACAGCCTGGACACTTATTACTGGAACAACTGTTTTGGTATATAGGCAGGCTAGAAGGGCATTAATGCCGGTGCTTGAAATATTTGTATGCATGTTATGTATTGTTATATTTCTCAAATAGCAAAAATTTCAGCACCATGTTTGAGTGTGCATATAAGTTAAGATGGTAAATGAAGTTGTACTAACCAGGCTCTTTCATGTACGTGGGTTTCATAGTGCCCACAGACATATGCTACAGAGGGGGGCTTTGCCTGTTACTTAAATAGATTTTTTCTCATGGTGTTTACATTTTTCACTACACTGTCCTTGAAGAAATCACTGGCACAAGTAAACCTTCTCCTTCAAGTATCCCAAAAAACTACATCATAATGTGGGTGTCCAAACACTTTATTTATTTATTTATCTTTATTTTACATTTGTTAACCAGGATAGTCCGACTGGACACAGGTCCATTTTCAGCGGAGGTCCGGGGAGAAAAGTTCCACATGTGGATAGTTACATAAGAGTTAACAGTAGCAGTTTTATACAGTTACATATAGATACCAGTACAGAATTATAGGATTACATGCATACTTAAAAACTTGGAATACATACATGCTTAAAACTTAACAATATTAGTATTCTTGTTCAAACTTAGACATTTTTAGTGGTACAAGGCTGAGTAAGGTAGCATATCATTCAGTAGTACAATACATATGAGAACGATAGTCAGTGTTTCAAGCCTTTGAGACTATTTTACAGATAGCCAGGTAGTGAAGAGAGTGGAGAGCTGGTTAGTCAGGGTTGGTACAGGGGCACAGACAGTGACATTTTAGGTATTTTTTGACAGATGTTTTAAATTGGTTTATAGACTGGATTGCTGTAAGTTTGACAGGGAGTCGGTTCCAGATTGTACCAACAGAGTTGCAAAATAATGACTCACCTTCTGAGTTTTTAGATTTAACAGTTTGTGCCATCATTTTGTCAGAAGAGCAGAGAGTTTTTAGGTTACTGTATTGGGTAATTATATTTTTGAGTATGGGCATGCTTTCAGGCTGATAGAGGACTTTGTGGGATATTATTAATTGGTTATGCTGGATTTGAGAGGGAAACTCTAGCCAGCCTAGAGAGTATAGGTTAATACAGTGGTGGGTTCTATATGCTGCGCCTGTGGCAAATCTGGCTATGTTATTGTAGCAGCTATCAAGTTTATTGAGGTCAGATTTACTCAGGTTTGTATAGATTGGGGAGGCATAAAGAAGGGTTGAAAGTAAATGTGTTCAAACTATCACTGTCCTAGCAGTTGGGGTTAGAAATGCCTTAATCCTATATAGAGATCCTAGCTTTTTGTTGACTGTTTTAATGGTTTTGTTGATGTGAATGTTAAACTTAATGTTATTGTCAACAATTACACCTAATAGTTTTGTATTACTTTCTGGGGAAATTATTGTGCCATTATCGGATGATATGGTAAATGATGGGAATGTAGCTTTTCGGGTGGGGGTGAAGAGTAGCAGATTTGTTTTATTTGGATTCAACAGAAGACCTGCCAGTGAGCCAGTTTTCTACTACATAGAAAGTATTTTGGGTTAAGGTCTGCAGGTCTAATGGGGAGGTGGCAGAACAGATTAGGGTAGAGTCTGGGGTTGCACCTTTTAACAAGGCCAAAGTCGGACATGGGGGTGTGGCCAATATGATAGGGGTGTGGTCAATATGACACTGGTCACACCCCCACCACGACATCACCAGAGGTGTTAAAGGAGATGCAGTATTACAGTTAAGGATACAACATTGTGACATTACAGCATACTGAAAACTCAAACCATTTAAATGAAGTGAAGCATTACTGCAAAAACACACATTACTCAGTTGTAACAGTAAATAAACTTTAAAGGAGTAAAAAACACACTACTCATTAAACAGACACTTGTTTATTTAAAAAGTTAAAAAAATTCATAAACCAGCCATGACTATTCAGAAAGAAAACTTAAAATAATATACATACCACATACAAGCCAAGTATAAAATTATGTCTTTTTATTATCAATTAAAGCTAAAGCAAAGAAAAAACGCAAAACAACATAATGTACCCTAGTACTACATACTGCACACTAGCAAATTAACACTACACAAAGAACACAAAATTACAAACTGCACCCTAGTACTTTATACTGCACACTAGTACACTAAATCACTTTTTTTTAAAGTGTATTTTGAATTTGGTTTTATGGCTTGAAGAAGGGCCCGATTTGAAATAATATTTGAATAAAAGTCACAACATTTCATCCAGTAATTTACAGTCATCATTAGTTCAGCTTTTAACAAGTCCACACTACATCAGTTTCGCACATCTGTCCAGTTACCTTTCACCAAAGAAAAAACTCTTTCTGCAAATGCGTTTGAGGTCGGTATAGATAAAACCCTAGCAATTACCGGATATAGTGTAGTCAGTTCAGGCCCTTCTTTGAAAAGCTTCAGCCACTTCTCTCCTGGGGTCAAGCTTGTGTTACATAACTGTTCCAGAAAGGGCCTAATTGCCAAGTAGTCCCTAAAAAGATAATCTTCATCTACATCCTGCAGACTCAGGGCAGTGGTCACATTAAGTAAGTCACTGAAAGCAAAGGGCTCATTTAGAGATAATTTAGATAGTGTAAACAAGTAATTGCTTTTAGTATAATCAAACCACTGTTCCAGGTATTTCACTGCTGTCTCCAAGAATACAATGAAGTCTCTTTTCAGTTTGTTAGCAGAAGTGCTATCTAATGTGCTCATAAGTGCCCTAAGTTTCCCTCCAAAGAAAGCACCTTCAGCTCTTGCCTGCAGTTTTTGCTTCAGAGAGACCATTACACAAAAAGTTTCCATGGCAGTAAGTGCTGATTTTTCTAATGTACTTATATGTTCATTAAAATCAACAAGAACAGCACAGAGAAAGTGCAAATAGTACTTGGGCAGCATAGGCAATTCATTCTCGCCATGTTCATTAGCTGAAAAGTACTGCCATATCTGCTGAGGGGTCTCCTCTTCTCCCTGGGAGAGGAAATAGGGCTGGAGCACTGGGAGATTTTTCACTACTCTTTCAATGGCTGGGAGTAGTGACAGCCACCTTGTTGGCATATGTCTTAACAGACTCTCAAATTCCATATCACAAAACTCAAAGAAGTCTTTCAAGTCTCTGGTCCTTGTGGCAGAACCTGAGAAGTGGCTGAAAAGTCTCATTACAAATACTTCCATGTCGTACGGTAGTTGTGCTGCAGCTTTTTTGGCTGCATTGTGAATGATGTGGGCAACACAGCCATCTGGAGTGATGGGCACTTTTCTTTTAATCTGTTATACACACCAGATTTCTTCCCATAGTTCACACTGGCATTATCAGCCCCATAAGCTGAAATGCTGTTCCAGGGCAAGGAGTGCCTTTCCATAATGTTGGAAATTTGCTGTGAAATAGCCTTTGCAGATTCATCAGGGTCTTCATAGAAGTCCAAAAGGCCATTCACCACCCCTTCTTCTTTAGAAAAATACCTCACAACAAGTGGAATTAATTTTATGTTCCCCTTGTTGGAAGCATCTGATGAAATTGCAAATGAAGTGCCTGTTTTTTGAAGGTCATGCAGGAGGCATTCCAATGAGTGCGGTCCCAAAACATTTTCAACTATGGCTTCAGCCTTGGTTCTTCCACAAGATAGTTTCTTTGCAGTGTCCGAGTCACTGTAAAACTGGCTGGCCAACTTTACTGCACAGTCCAAGCTGTTATAGGAAATATTGTGCTTAACAGCATGGAACACCTCAGAGGCTTCTGTTGCAATGATCCTAAGTTCTGGTCCCTCGAGATTTGCATTCCTTGCCCACTTTGTCATCAGGTGACTGGATTTAGCTTGAAGAATAGCAGTCTTATGTTGTTCAGTTGCCTCATGTTGTGCGACATCGTTTCTTCCACCGTGGGTCACTAGAAATTCTCTCTTGCAGTACTTGCAAACTCTTTGACATCACTGCATCTCTCGATCCAGTCGAATTCTGTTTTCCAAACATCCTGCCACTTGCACATTCTCTTGCTGCTGGTTGACTGTGATGAAGCTGCTGCTCTCTTCATGCTTGAATCTGTACTTACCTGACATGCAACATAGTTACCAAAACTGTAGGGTGCAGTAACATACTGCTACCTGACATGCAACATAGTTACCAAAACTGTAAGGTGCAGTAACATACTGCTGCCTGATGTGCCACATAGTTACCAAAACTGTGTTAGTGGGTGCAGTAACATACTGCTGCCTGAAACGCAACATATTTACCAGAACTGTGTTAGTGGGTGCAGTAACATACTGCTGCCTGACATGCAACATAGTTACCAAAACTGTGTTAGTGGGTGCAGTAACATACTGCTGCCTGACATGCAACATAGTTACCAAAACTGTGTTAGTGGGTGCAGTAACATACTGCTGCCTGACAAACAACATAGTTACCAAAACTGTGTTAGTGGGTGCAGTAACATACTGCTGCCTGACATGCAACATAGTTACCAAAACTGTGTTAGTGGGTGCAGTAACATACTGCTGCCTGATATGCAACATAGTTACCAAAACTGTGTTAGTGGGTGCAGTAACATACTGCTGCCTGAAATGCAACATAGTTACCAAAACTGTAGGGTGCAGTAACATACTGCTGTCTGATATGCAACATAGTTACCAAAACTGTAGGGTGCAGTAACATACTGCTGCCTGACACGCAACATAGTTACCAAAACTGTAGGGTGCAGTAACATACTGCTGTCTGATATGCAACATAGTTACTAAAACTGTAGGGTGCAGTAACGTACTGCTGCCTGATATGCAACATAGTTACCAAAACTGTAGGGTGCAGTAACATACTGCTGCCTGATATGCAACATAGTTACCAAAACTGTAGGGTGCAGTAACATACAGCTGCCTGAAATGCAACATAGTTACCAAAACTGTGTTAGTGGGTGCAGTAACATACTGCTGCCTGAAAAGCAATATAGTTACCAAAATTGTGTTAGTGGGTGCAGTAACATACTGCTGCCTGATATGCAACATAGTTACCAAAACTGTGTTAGTGGGTGCAGTAACATACTGCTGCCTGATGTGCAACATAGTTACCAAAACTGTGTTAGTGGGTGCAGTAACATACTGCTGCCTGATATGCAACATAGTTACCAAAACTGTGTTAGTGGGTGCAGTAACATACTGCTGCCTGATATGCAACATAGTTACCAAAACTGTGTTAGTGGGTGCAGTAACATACTGCTGCCTGACATGCAACATAGTTACCAAAACTGTGTTAGTGGGTGCAGTAACATACTGCTGCCTGACATGCAACATAGTTACTAAAACTGTGTTAGTGGGTGCAGTAACATACTGCTGCCTGACATGCAACATAGTTACCAAAACTGTGTTAGTGGGTGCAGTAACATACTGCTGCCTGATATGCAACATAGTTGCCAAAACTGTGTTAGTGGGTGCAGTAACATACTGCTGCCTGATATGCAACATTGTTACCAAAACTGTGTTAGTGGGTGCAGTAACATACTGCTGCCTGATATGCAACATAGTTGCAAAAACTGTGTTAGTGGGTGCAGTAACATACTGCTGCCTGATATGCAACATTGTTACCAAAACTGTGTTAGTGGGTGCAGTAACATACTGCTGCCTGATATGCAACATAGTTACCAAAACTGTGTTAGTGGGTGCAGTAACATACTGCTGCCTGATATGCAACATAGTTACCAAAACTGTGTTAGTGGGTGCAGTAACATACTGCTGCCTGATATGCAACATAGTTACCAAAACTGTGTTAGTGGGTGCAGTAACATACTGCTGCCTGATATGCAACATAGTTACCAAAACTGTGTTAGTGGGTGCAGTAACATACTGCTGCCTGATACGCAACATAGTTACCAAAACTTTGTTAGTGGGTGCAATAACATACTGCTGCCTGATATGCAACATAGTTGCCAAAACTGTGTTAGTGGGTGCAGTAACATACTGCTGCCTGATACGCAACATAGTTACCAAAACTGTGTTAGTGGGTGCAGTAACATACTGCTGCCTGATATGCAACATAGTTACCAAAACTGTGTTAGTGGGTGCAGTAACATACTGCTGCCTGATGTGCAACATAGTTACCAAAACTGTGTTAGTGGGTGCAGTAACATACTGCTGCCTGATATGCAACATAGTTACCAAAACTGTGTTAGTGGGTGCAGTAACATACTGCTGCCTGATAAGCAACATAGTTACCAAAATTGTGTTAGTGGGTGCAGTAACATACTGCTGCCTGAAATGCAACATAGTTACCAAAACTGTGTTAGTGGGTGCAGTAACATACTGCTGCCTGAAACGCAACATAGTTACCAAAACTGTGTTAGTGGGTGCAGTAACATACTGCTGCCTGATACGCAACATAGTTACAAAACTGTGTTAGTGGGTGCAGTAACATACTGCTGCCTGACATGCAACATAGTTACCAAAACTGTTAGTGGGTGCAGTAACATACTGCTGCCTGATATGCAACATAGTTGCCAAAACTGTGTTAGTGGGTGCAGTAACATACTGCTGCCTGATATGCAACATTGTTACCAAAACTGTGTTAGTGGGTGCAATAACATACTGCTGCCTGATACGCAACATAGTTACCAAAACTGTGTTAGTGGGTGCAGTAACATACAGCTGCCTGAAACGCAACATAGTTTCTAAAACTGTGTTAGTGGGTGCAGTAACATACTGCTGCCTGATATGCAACATTGTTACCATAACTGTGTTAGTGGGTGCAGTAACATACTGCTGCCTGATATGCAACATAGTTACCAAAACTGTGTTAGTGGGTGCAGTAACATACTGCTGCCTGAAATGCAACATAGTTACCAAAACTGTGTTAGTGGGTGCAGTAACATACTGCTGCCTGAAACGCAACATAGTTACCAAAACTGTGTTAGTGGGTGCAGTAACATACTGCTGCCTGACAAACAACATAGTTACCAAAACTGTGTTAGTGGGTGCAGTAACATACTGCTGCCTGATATGCAACATAGTTATCAAAACTGTGTTAGTGGGTGCAGTAACATACTGCTGCCTGATATGCAACATAGTTACCAAAACTGTGTTAGTGGGTGCAGTAACATACTGCTGCCTGATATGACACATAGTTACCAAAACTGTGTTAGTGGGTGCAGTAACATACTGCTGCCTGACATGCAACATAGTTACCAAAACTGTGTTAGTGGGTGCAGTAACATACTGCTGCCTGACATGCAACATAGTTACCAAAACTGTAGGGTGCAGTAACATACTGCTGTCTGATATGCAACATAGTTACCAAAACTGTAGAGTGCAGTAACATACTGCTGCCTGACACGCAACATAGTTACCAAAACTGTAGGGTGCAGTAACATACTGCTGTCTGATATGCAACATAGTTACCAAAACTGTAGGGTGCAGTAACGTACTGCTGCCTGATATGCAACATAGTTACCAAAACTGTAGGGTGCAGTAACATACTGCTGCCTGATATGCAACATAGTTACCAAAACTGTAGGGTGCAGTAACATACTGCTGCCTAAAATGCAACATAGTTACCAAAACTGTGTTAGTGGGTGCAGTAACATACTGCTGCCTGATATGCAACATAGTTACCAAAACTGGTTGAGTGGGTGCAGTAACATACTGCTGCCTGATGTGCAACATAGTTACCAAAACTGTGTTAGTGGGTGCAGTAAAATACTGCTGCCTGATATGCAACATAGTTACCAAAACTGTGTTAGTGGGTGCAGTAACATACTGCTGCCTGATATGCAACATAGTGACCAAAATTGTGTTAGTGGGTGCAGTAACATACTGCTGCCTGATATGCAACATAGTTACCAAAACTGTGTTAGTGGGTGCAGTAACATACTGCTGCCTGACATGCAACATAGTTACCAAAACGGTGCTAGTGGCTGCAGTAACATACTGCTGCCTGATATGCAACATTGTTACCAAAACTGTGTTAGTGGGTGCAGTAACATACTGCTGCCTGATACGCAACATAGTTACCAAAACTGTGTTAGTGGATGCAGTAACATACTGCTGCCTGATATGCAACATAGTTACCAAAACTGTGTTAGTGGGTGCAGTAACATACTGCTGCCTGATATGCAACATAGTTACCAAAACTGTGTTAGTGGGTGCAGTAAAATACTGCTGCCTGAGATGCAACATAGTTACCAAAACTGTGTTAGTGGGTGCAGTAACATACTGCTGCCTGAGATGCAACATAGTTACCAAAACTGTGTTAGTGGGTGCAGTAACATACTGCTGCCTGACATGCAACATAGTTACCAAAACTGTGTTAGTGGGTGCAGTAACATACTGCTGCCTGATACGCAACATAGTTACCAAACCTGTGTTAGTGGGTGCAGTAACATACTGCTGCCTGATACGCAACATAGTTACCAAAACTGTGTTAGTGGGTGTAGTAACATACTGCTGCCTGATATGCAACATAGTTACCAAAACTGTGTTAGTGGGTGCAGTAACATACTGCTGCCTGATACGCAACATAGTTACCAAAACTTTGTTAGTGGGTGCAATAACATACTGCTGCCTGATATGCAACATAGTTACCAAAACTGTGTTAGTGGGTACAGTAACATACTGCTGCCTGATATGCACATAGTTACAAAACTGTGTTAGTGGGTGCAGTAACATACTGCTGCCTGAAATGCAACATAGTTACCAAAACTGTGTTAGTGGGTGCAGTAACATACTGCTGCCTGAAACGCAACATAGTTACCAAAACTGTGTTAGTGGGTGCAGTAACATACTGCTGCCTGATATGCAACATAGTTACCAAAACTGTGTTAGTGGGTGCAGTAACATACTGCTGCCTGACATGCAACATAGTTACCAAAACTGTGTTAGTGGGTGCAGTAACATACTGCTGCCTGATATGCACATAGTTATAAAACTGTGTTAGTGGGTGCAGTAACATACTGCTGCCTGATATGCAACATAGTTACTAAAACTGTGTTAGTTGGTGCAGTAACATACTGCTGTAGGCACAAATGAACTGGCACAAAAAACATTGGCACACAAAAGAACTGGCTCGAAAAACATTGGCACACAAAAGAACTGGCTCAAAAACATTGGCACACAGAAGAACTGGCTCGAAAAACATTGGCGCGCAAAAGAACTGGCTTGAAAAGCATTGGCACACAAAAAAACTGGCTTGAAAAACATTGTCATGCAAAAGAATTGGCTCGAAAAACATTGGCACGCAAAAGAACTGGCTCGAAAAACATTGGCATGCAAAAGAACTGGCTCGAAAAACATTGGCACGCAAAATAACTGGCTCAAAAAACATTGGCATGCAAAAGAACTGGCTCGAAAAATGTTGGCACGCAAAAGAACTGGCTCGAAAAACATTGGCACACAAAAGAACTGGCTTGAAAAACATTGGCATGCAAAAGAACTGGCTCGAAAAACATTGGCACGCAAAAGAACTGGCTCGAAAAACAATGGCATGCAAAAGAACTGGCTCGAAAAACATTGGCATGCAAAAGAACTGGCTTGAAAAACATTGGAAAGCAAAAGAACTGGCTCGAAAAACATTGGCACACAGAAGAACTGGCTTGAAAAACATTGGCACACAAAAGAACTGGCTTGAAAAACATTGGCACTTGAAAGAACTGGCTTGAAAAACATTGGCATGCGAAAAAAATGGCTTAACAGTGGCACAAAAAATGGCTTGAAAAACAGTGGCCCTTGAAAAAACTGGCTTGAAAAACATTGGCACTCAAAAGAACTGGCTCAAAAACATTGGCATGCGAAAGAACCGAGGAATGGAGCAGAAAAGAGTTATTACAAATAGTTTGAAAAAGGTCAAATAGTAAATGAAGTAATCTAGGGGGCATTTTGGCCATTGAAAACTAACACAGCTTGTAGAAAATTAAATGCATTATTTTTACCACTGAACATGCCCACCTCACCCCACCCCTCAAGAAAAAAAGTTAACCACATTCACTGAACCAAAAAAACATTAAAATGAATGAGAATGCACAGTGGATACCATAGACCTGATTTAGCTTTTCACCACAGCAGTTAAAAGAAATGTATGGCACTAATTTACACAACGTAATGATCTCTTAATGAACATGCCAATTTACACAGCGTAATGATCTATTAATGAACATGCCCAACAGCAGCAGCAGCAATGGTCATAATCAGATTTTAATGAAAGCAGTACATTGTACGTTTATTGAAGACACCACTAAAACACAAAATACAAACTTTGCTACTTATAAAAGCAAACTACCCTGTAACAATGACATGGTTTAGCACAATTTCAAATACACTGCATTAACTTCTGAGCATGCATCCGCAAAAAAAATAAACATGAAAAAAGTCCGTAAACATTTTAACTTTTAAAAATACTTTTTGCAAGAGAAGTAAAATAAACTACAATGTACAGCAGACTCCATGGGCTCCTTTTACCTCCAAACATAGCAAATAAGAGTAATTTACCCAGTGCAGTGATGCAATAAACAGGCCCAAGTAAAAGCAGCGCACCCATATTCACATTACAAGCAAAGCAGGATATTTTAACCTTATTAAAAATGCATAAAAAATTAGATGCACACATTTACAAGTATAAATGAAAACAATCTTGAAACAGCTTCAGCTAGTTGGCAACATGTACCTACTAGAATAAGAAATGCACTATATTAACTGTTAACATTCCCCTTCAAAAGGTAGTCTTGTACCACATACACTTTGACTTGCAAGAACTAACAGGAAAAATTACCCAAACAGTATATGTTAACTTGCTGAAAACAGCATTAAATTGCACACATTTCCACACATAAAAGTGCAAACTTTGCTCAAACATTTCTATCTGCAAGCAGAAAATACCCAGAAAAAGCTACGACAATAGAAATACATCTCACTAAATTTATATTTCACTGCCCCCACCAGAAATAAACAACTTCTGTACACACAGTTCAGCCTTTTAAAAGTAATGCTTCCAAATCATAACCCCAAGAACAATAACAAGTACATATACATACGGGTTTTATACCTTTAAAAACTACTACTCAAAAATCTCAAAATAACCATGGCACAGGTTTAAATACTGCATACTGCACCCCCATCTACCTCTAAACATTAAAACCTTAAACCACAATATATTCCCATTTTAAACTACTACTCAAAAATCTCAAAATAACCACTGCACAGATTTAAATAATGCATACTGCACACCCATCTACCTCTAAACATTAAAAACTTAAATAAAGCACAATATTCCCATTTTAAATAACTAAAGCCACAAAATACAATGTTATGTACTTACCAGTATCACAGTTTTTGCTGAGCTAGCTTGCTTCCTTCCTGCTGGAATGGCTAGTTGGCTTGGCTGGCTGGCAGGCTCCCTTGTTGGCTAACAGGCTCCCTTGCAGGCTGGCTTCTTTGCTGTCTGGCTGGTTGGCTTCTTGGCTGGCTGGCTTCTTTGCTGGCTGGCTGGCTTCTTTTCTTGCTTGCTGGCTGGCTGGCTGGCTTCTTTGCTTGCTTGTTGGCTGGCTGGCTGGCTTCTTGGCTGGCTGGCAGAATTTTCAGATCTTTGTCCCAATTCCCTTAGCAGCTGTAGAGCACTAAAACAAACTGCTCTACAGCTGCGACCTTTATTGGCCTCTTCTAGATAAATCCCCGCCCCCTCTAATCCCTTTAGCCAATTACAATTTAAATTACACCACCCGGACTTAGCAGGAAATCCCTCTAACTTCAGGTCCGGTTGGTGACGTAGCCGCATTGCCGTGGAAAAACTGGAAGTATTTTCGGCTTTTCCACGGCAAGGCAATGGCAATTTCACGAGCGGCGAGCACGAAGGGGAAAACGGGACTTTTAAAGTTCCACTGTTGGTGAATGCGGGAAGTGGGATGAGATTGCTCAACCCGTGAGTGTCCCACTGACAACAGGACGGGTGGCAACCATAGTAGAGTCATCTGCATATTGAATGCAGGTTGCTTTGGGGATGACTGTATGAAGATCACTAATGAAGATGGAAAATAGAAGGGGTCCTAGTATACACCCTTGAGGAACTCTAAGGCTATCCTTCCATAGCACCGCTTGTTGTCTGCCGCTTAGGTAGGACTGAAACCAGCATATTGTCAGGCTGTCTATGGCATGAGTAGCTGGTGTTTTACCATATCAAATGCCTTAGATAGGTCAAGAAAGACAGCAGAGGAGAGCGTATTATTATTATTATTATGGATTTGATTTATTGTTTGAGAGAAGGATAGAAGGGCTGAGGTGGTACTATGGTGGGGTCTAAATCCATGGTGGGAGGGCGCTAGAAGATTGTACAAATTGAGATAATAAAGGAGTTGCTTGTGGATACATTTTTCCATAATTTTAGCCAGAGGGGATAGAGTGGCGATGAGCCAGTAATTTGATAGATCAGTGGAGTTACCCCCTTTATGGAGAGGAATTACATGGGAAATTTTCCAGATGGAGGGGATATAGGCTTCAGAGATGATTCTGTTAATTAATATTGAGATGGGATATGCTATTGCATCTGCAGCCTTTTTATTTATTTATTTGACATTTGTTAACCAGGTTGGTCCAGCTGGGCAGGAGCCCGTTTTCAGTGGAGACCCGAGGAGAAAAGCTCCAATTACAAAAACAATTAGGATAACCGGTAACAAAAAAATAGAAAGTGCCATAACCAAGTATAACTCCAAAACGTATTAATACAACTATGACTCAAACATATCCAGATTACAGCAAGAGGGTTGTCTCAAAGAAATGAGTATATGAACCCCTAATGTGTTTGGTTTTTTTTTAGTACAAACAAGTTATATACAAGTGATCAAACAAGTGATATACAAGTGAATCAGACTTCTTGCCTAGGCTTCGTAGGAAGGTATAGGTGCTTTCAGGAGTTCAGAGGGAAGGAGCACCAATTGTAAACAGGGGAAATATCAGGTAGGTTCTAAGCAGAGACATGATTTAGTGTTGAGAAGATAAATGTTTGAGTTCCTTTTTAAAGTGTGCAAGGTATATGATGGAGCGTATGTTCAGAGGAAGTTTGTTCCAAGTGTGGGTTATAGAGCAGTTATATTGTAGTTTGCCTGTGTTCTTCTTTGGATGATCTACATTCAGAAGTTGTTGGTTAGAGATGCGGAGGGTTCTAAAAGGGGTATAGGTAGATACAAGAGTAGTGAGAGCTGGGCAGGATGAAGGCCTGTATAGAATGGAGTGAATAACTTGAAATTGAGAAAGTAGCAGTAGTTAAGGGAATTCCAGCCATTGTAAGGAGTTCAGGGACAGGCAGTGATGGGAGTTGTAGGGGGAGTTGGTAATGAATCTTGCGATTTTGTGATAAGTTTGTTGCAGTTTGCTCATGGTGGTAGCGTGTATGTTGGTTAGTATGGGGGCTGCATAGAGAAGTGTGGGCAATAGGAAGGACTGAGCTAGGGAGAGTCTAGCATTTGGAGTAAGAAATCTTTTGTTATGCTAGAGCAAGCCAAGTTTCTGGTGTGTTTTTTTTATTCCTTCCACTAAGTGTGTATTAAATTTGAGCTTGTCATCTATAATGAGGCCTTACAGTTTACTGTGTGGTTCAGCTTTTATGATTGTGTTGTTAGAGGATGTTATGGTAAAAGTAGATTTGTGGTATGAAAAAGAGCGGGGGAGAAAGAGCAGGAGCTTGCTCTTCTTAGGGTTAAGGATAAGCAGATTGTCAGATAGCCATTTCTCTGTGGATAGAAAGGAGTTTTGAGTAAGGGTGAGAAGGTCTGTGATACTACTGGAGACTGAGATGAGTGTAGAGTCATCTGTATATTGTATAAGAGAAGATTGTCTACAAGAGGTGAATAGTTCGTTTGTAAAGATATTAAATAAGAGGGGACCCTGGATAGAGCCTTGAGGAACAGATATAAAGGCAGAGCAGGAGGAGAGCCATTTGACAGATTGCTGCCTACCTGAGAGATAGCTGGAGAACCAAGCAAGGGGGAAAAAGACAGGTTGAGGTTAGATAATTTAGAAAGTAGTATAGGGTGAGAGACTGTGTCAAAGGCTTTGGAAAGGTCAAGGAAAAGGCAGGATATTAGCTGATTGTTATCGAGGGCATTGGCTATGTTATGAGTGAAAGAGAGGAGGGCGGTGGATGTGCTGTGGTGGGGACGGAAACCATGCTGAGTGGGAGTGAGAAGGTTGTGTTGGAGGAGGTAGTTGAGAAGTTGTGAATGAATGCATTTTTTGAGCAACTTGGAGATGGGAGAAAGAATAAGCAATGGGACGATAGTTAGATGGATCAGTGAAGTTGCCACCCTTATGCAGTGGGATAGTATAGAAGGATTTCCAGATAGTAGGAACTGTAGCCTCTTGTATAGATCTGTTAATGAGAACGGATAAAGGATAGGCTATAGATTCAGCAGCAAGTTTAAGAAATGTAGGAGGTAGGTTATCAGTAGAGGGAGAACATGGTTTAAGCTTAAGAAGAAGGGATTTGATGTAGGAAGTTGACACAGGTTTAAATGAGAAGAGATTCTGGCTATGAGGGTTGTTGGTAGTAGTGATAGTTTCAGCATTAGTGTTTGAGGGTGTAAGGTTTTTGATAGTGTCAACGAAGTGTTTGTTGAGTAGGGTAGCAATTTCAGGAGGATATTTGTTGGGGTAGGGTGAGGGGCTAGAAGGCTTGCCAGGGTAAAGTATTTTATTAAGAGTAGTCCAGATATTGTGCAGGTTGGACCTGTTGTCTAGTTGAGGTGAGTTGTAGTAAGATGTCTTGTCTTTGGTGACTAATTTCTTAACTAGGTTATGTAATTGTCTGTATTTAAGTAGATGGGGAGTATGCCTGGTTTTAAGCCATAACTTCCAGGTGCTATCCTTGGTATGCATTAGTGCTTTAGTATCTTTGGAGAGCCATGGAGCATGGTTTGATTAGTTCTGATTTTCCTGGAGGGAGCAAGGGAGTTAAGGATATCTATGAAAATGTTGTTGAATTTAATGACAGCATCATCAAGAGGGATGTGTTTAAGGATGGACCAATCAATACTGCATAGTATGGAGTTAAACTGTGTGTTACTGAAGTTAGAGAACTTATGACAGTCTCTAAATAGGTGGGGTTTGTGTGTCTGGGAGGTGTGTCTAAGGATAGAGGTGGGGAGGTGATAACTTAAGGAGTCAGGTAGGGTACATGGGCCATGGTAGAGGTGAGGAGAGTTGGTGAGTATCCAGTCAATGGTGGAACTGGAAGATAAGTCTTTGTTGAAACTGGTGGGGGGTGTAAGTAGTTGATGGAAACCATGTAAGTTGATGCTGGATTGTGGGGAGTCAGTAGTAAGTCTGGACCAGTCTATATTGACATCACCAAGAATGAGAGTTTCATAGTCTAAGCTGTGAGTAAACCAGGATAGGATATTTTCGAGGATGGGTATATTATTCCCATGGGGGATGTAGATAGAAGTGACAGCAAATTTCTTGTGTGGGTTAAGATGGCAGTTTAGGATGAGAAGTTCAGCAGGATGGAAATTGGGGATGGGGATAGTGATAGGAGACAGGTTTAGGCTGTCTGAGTAGAGTATGGTTACACTGCCACCTTTTTTAGGGAATCTATCTGCACGATAGATGTTGAAACCTGGTGGCTGTATTTCACTGTTAGTGATGTGGGACTTGAGCCAAGTTTCGGACAAGGGGAGTAGGTTTGCTGACAGGGTGGTGGGTTTCAGTTTCTTGATTAAGGATCGGATAAGTGCTGTTGGGACAGGTTGAAATTTAAAAGATGGTTGGGTATTGGATATGGGGTTAATAGAGTCTAGGTTATTGGGGCCTAGTTGGTTGGCAAGAGATTGTATAGTTTCCATAAAGATGGTATTGGCAATATTTTCTGGAGGTTTTTGGAGGATGGACGCAGGGGTAGGGGTAGTAGTATTACCTGGATGGAGAAGATTGTTTAAGCTGGACCAAAATTTTTGTGGTCAGTTTTGATGTCTGTGTTGCAGGTTACATTAATAGTCTTTTTTTATCTAATATTATAGACTTCTTAGTATCATTTCTTAGCTGTTTATAAATAAGTTAATCCTTGGGGGTTTTATTGGTATTCCAAGAGGATCAGGCCTCATTTCTATTCATGAGTTTTTGTCTAGTTTCTTTGGACAGCCACGGTGCCACTTTTTTCTTTGTTTTGATAGTCCGGGTGGGTGCATGATTATCAAGGATTGTAAGAAATGTGGCGTTAAAGTGTGATACTGCCTCGTCTAGTGGGGAGTAGTGTTAGTCTATTCCAGTTACATGTCTGAAGTTCTAATTGGAATTTGGTTTGATTGAAGCTCTTATTGTTCCTGATGGTTCTGAAGATAGGTATTTGAGGGATATCAGTTTTTTGTCTGAGTATATATGTTAGGAGGTGATCACTTATTTCCTCAAGTTGGGTGCCTGCTTTATACATTTGAGGATGGTTATTAATAAGAATCCAATCTATTATACTTTCTTCTTTATTGGATGGAGGTTATGACTTGGGAGAAACCATATAGAGTTATGTGGGTAGTAGGGAAGTCTGAGGAGCAGGTGTTCCAGTCTATATTACAGTCACCTAGAACAATAGTTTCTTGTGGGGAGTTTATGGACAGCCACTGTAGAATGTCTTCAAGGATATTGGTGTTGTTACCAGGTGGGATATAGATGCAGCCGATGTTTATAGATTTATGCCGGTTAATCTGTAGTTTTATAAAGAGTATTTCATCTTTATCAGCTTGAGGAGCTTGTGGAGAGTTGGAAATAGTTACATTAATTGAAGATTTATAAAAGACAGCTACCCCCCTCCCTTCTTTGAGGTGCAGTCCAGTCATATTATATTGTAACCTGGAGGAGTGACTTCATTGTCAGTGGTTATGGCTGAAGCCAGGTTTCCATAAGACATAGTATATCTGGGGGGTGCACCGCCAGGAGTGCATGCAGGTAGTGGATTGTATTATTTAGGCTTCTAATGTTTAGGTGGCAGATGGGGGGAGGTAGAGGAAATGAGTACGTTTTGAAGGCCAGAGGGGATGTTATATATTGGGTTGGATGCTTCCGATGGGGTTGGTCCTGGGTTGGGGTGGGTGTCCTCATCCATTGTGAGGTTAGTTTGAGAATTAATTATTAGTTTTTGAAGTTTGAGTAAATGTTTGTAGTAGTGTTTAGTTCCAGGGTTAACATAAGTGGCTCGAATGAGCTATAGTGTTATTGTAGTATGGGAGTTGGAAGGAGGGGAGTAGTAGGTGATTAAAGTTATGTGGAGGAGCATGAGTATCGGTCTGTGATCTGGGGTAGTGAGAGCCTGGGAGGGAGAGCTGTTCATAAGCTGTGATAAGATACGTAATTATCAGCAAAGGTAAAAGGTATTAGGAGGGCTTTGAATTGAAAGGTGAGGTTGAGGCTTGTAGAGGCATTGAAGGGGGTTTGCAACTTATAATTGTTTAAGAATGGGGGTTGGAGGGTAGTAGATGAGGGTAGAGTAGAGAAATAGGGGGTGTTCTGTTTAGGGTGCGTCTTACAATTGCTGATTGGTTCTATAGCTAGGGGAGTGGCAATTGTGACTATAAATTTAGCACCTCTAGAGGCAGGTGGAATTTGGGGGAAGGGTGGGGAGCAGAGCGGGGCTAAAACAGAGCTCAAGAGTTTAAGCCCCTGCTCCAGGTTTGTGCTATGTATTTTCAAATTTTATATGTTTTATGCAGGGAGCTCTACTGTTTTACCTGCATTAGTATGATTAAGCTCTGTTTCTGTATGATAAAACCTAAGGCAGACAGCTAGACTACAGAGCCTACAGTAAAAAGGAGCTTTGTTCTGTGTGTCCGAATTAATTTATGCTCATGGGCTTCTTAGGCTAAGGGGACTTGCTGGGGACCCAGTTCAGCTGAACTTTATAGACTTTCAAAAGATAATGACCTGCTGTATTTTCATTTGTTAATGGGGGACTCAGTGGACGAGATTCCTTGTATTTAACAGGGCTGGTTCTTTCCCTAGTTCTGAGCCATTCAGGTAAAGCAGGATGGGTAAAAAATACCTGATAGGGGATAGATAGTTAGCAACCAATGCTTCTCCTATTAAGCAAACTGGACAAAAATGTTTTGCATTTATTTCAGTATGGTGTTTTGTTTTGTTTTTTTGCCCCCCCCCCCTTTTCCTCAGTAAGCTCACTCATTCATCCCCATTCATGGAATCCGAGAACACCAGCAGTAACCAGGGATGGCAGCTGTCATTCAGTGGGGGGTAGAAGATATTTTATATCCTCCTGCAGCTCTCATCTTCTGATGCAATGCCTGTGGTGCAGCTCCAGATATCACCACTGCTTGTCGCGATTGTGAGGCACTTCTTGGCTGGTGTGTCACTCCTGAGTCTCTGTGCATATAGAGACTATTTCCAGCCTTTCCCCAGAGGGCAGAGCTATAGCTGGATATAGCCAACCCTCCCCATTCAGGATGCAGGAGCAGATGTTGGTTACTCATTCCCATAATATAACAGGATTATGATTGGGTCATCGACCATAACTAGACTGATAATGTGATTGACAAATGGATTCAAGAAATTCATCTTGACAGTGAAACCACATAATTACTATTTACCTTTCCCACAGCAATGAAACGTCTCTAACATGCTCTGACGGCTATTCTGGTGAACAGGGATACGTAACTTTACCTTAATGAAACGTCTCTAACATGCTCTGATGGTTATTCTGGTGAACAGGGATACGTAACTTTACCTTTTGTCCAACTCTATATGCTTGGCCTCTTGCTGTTTTGTAATACCAAACTTTTGTTGCTTTTGTGCTTGTATTTGCTGCTGCCGTGCCAAGCAAATGAGTCCTCTAAGCTTAGTCCTGGAAGTCAAGAAAATACTCCACCACAGACCCCTTGTGGGAATCACATTCATCTTCTGAAGCATCAGAAATTATGTGTAGAGGCCTCCTCTCCTTATGACCATAAAGAAGCTTAAATGGTGAAAAATAGTGGATTATTGGGACACTTACGTGTAAGCAAAGATCTGGGATGGATATTTGTCCCTCTCCTATCTAACGTTTTCTGCAAATGCGCAAAGCGTGGTCTTATATGTAGAGTTGGACCTCTTCATTAAACAATTTATATGAGGCTGGAAGTGGGTCTTTAAGTTGGTTTAACCCTACAGTGCTTCCATGAAGAAGTCAGTGGCTCTGACATAAAGTTATCCCCTTTGTCGATCAGAATTTCTGCACCCTGTTGAAAATTTCTAACAGGGCATTTACTACCTTTTCTGCATCTGCAGAGGGCAAAGTCACCACCTCAGGGTACCTAGTAGCATAATCTGCCATTACCAAGGTATATAAACAGACAGCAGCATCAAAACAGCCTTAGCTTTGTCTCCTGCCTTGCCAATCTTTTGACATTGCACGTGTGACTTACTGTACCCTCTCATATTTTTTCCTATGACTGGTCAATAAACATTTTGTATAAGCCTACTTTTTTGTAGCTTTATGCCTAAGTGGCTTGAAAAAGGAAGAGCATGACCTATGGCCAGAAGTACTTGATGGTAAACCCTTGAGACTACAAATTGCATTATCTCTTCACCTTCGGGCCCTCATTCGGGAGCCCACCCTCTGTACCATAACCCTTTATATCAGTATATGGATTCCCTCTGCCTTAGAGAATCATGAGCCTCCCTGACTACCTCCCTCAAGTCCAGAAAGGAAGAATCTAAAAACTGTGCCTGTCTAAATGCTTTTTTTGATGATCTTTCCCATTTCTATTGTAATGGAAGTCTGGTATTATTCAGCAACTGTGTCTTGGTTTTAGACTTACTGCCCCAGTGATCACTTCCTCTGAAATAATTCCTTCCAGAGAAAGTCTACTACCTTTTGACAGCTGTGGCTCATGCATGGGTTTTCTGATATTACCTGGCTCTTACCTGAAGTAGCCATGTCTCCAGCATCCATTAGAGCTGTGGGAATTGACTGGCTCCCCCACTGCTACCTTTCTCATGTAATCATCTTCATGCCAGGATGGGTATAATTATATGCACACAGGATACTGCCACATCAGCCATTTGGACATCTGGTAGCATATCATCTAACACTGCCCCTTACTCTCTTCCCACTATAAATAAACCCTATCCAAATGCACTTGAAAATGTGTCCCTCCCATGGCTGATACCAGAGTGGGCCATGCAAGCAATAGTGTTCGTCTCTTACAACTGCAGAATTAACATTAATTATGTTTGAAGCAGTATTCCTCTTAGCAGTGGTTTTTCTACTCTCTAGCACTGCAGGATAGGGTACAAGCCCTTGTGAAAATCTGGAGAAATTCTTATTTCAAAGCAGCCCAACAACATTGTATTACTATCTGTTTCAGATACGTGTAGCATTAACTGTCTTGTTCCCCAACCTGTCACTATGAACATTAGAAATGCTGTTGTTGTGTCTTTTGGCTTTTCCCGGTTAGGGGTTGCCACAGCGGAACTCCGGTCCGCTAATGATTGGCAGTAGATTTTTACGTGCTGGCTTGCCGGGCCTAATGCACAACCTTCAATGAAGGAATGCCCGTTCACGCATGTCACCACACAGAAGACACTCTAACTGAGTATTGAACAGGCAACGTCTAACTGTGAGGCGACAATGCTACCGCAGCACCACCACCGTACATGTCTCATTTGGTTACACTTGAAGGTTTTTACTTGAAGACTCTCACATGTGCACATATAAGTACTTCCCACTTTGCTTGTACAACCTGATGTGAAAGTTTGGACTGCTACATATGGGTCCCCTTACCACTTCTTATGCAGTTGTATCCTGCTGACTGGACAGAGATAACCATTTTGTTCTATTTCCTTAGCAATATAATCCTTTTAATTTGTTCACCAGATTCTCATATCCTCAGACAAAGGACTAAGTGCTTGATCTTTCATCATAAGGTCTCCCAACATTTTAAAAATAGTAACTTGACATCCACTTACCCACCTATGAAAGAAAGTGCTTATTTCTGCAGTTAAATCATTAACAATATCACAATTCTCTTTCTTCTATATACTCCAAAATGTTGCTATATGTTTTAGGAATAAGTTTAAACATTTAAATGAATAGTCAAATCAGTCATTTTACTTAATGCATGCATTACATTTCCCATGAGCATTGGAGTTAAAGATCTCACCAGTTTGATGCTGATTATGCATGCATTCAAATATCTAACAAAACTGCCAAATTCACCTCCTTTCTAATAATGAGGAACCAGTTTAGTATCCCCTTGACGTACAGGGCTCTACTCTCATCTCCATTATTTATACACATTTCGTGAAGGACCTGCATTCGTCTTTCAGTCACTCTCTCTGTCATGCCAGATCTGCTTATCTCTTTCTTCTTGCTGCTTTGCCCTTTCCTGCACCTCAGGTTGTTTCATTCTCTTAGCTGTCTTGAACTCCATGCGTTTCATCTCCAGCTCTAATCTCTTTTAGTTTGTGTTCTGAGGTCATGTGGAGTTACATTAAGTTGCTTTGCTTCATGGTCTGCACTCACAGCTGCTGCTAATCTGTCTTCAGTTTCACTGGACTTGGTCATACTTGTTCTCAAGGCAGCTATCATCTTATTCTTGGTCAGTCTACAACACAGAATTTGCATTGCTTTGCACTCTCTAGTCAGCTGTGACACTGACATTTTCATACTTAACAAAGCTTCAACTTCAAAAAAGTGAGAAATGGCCATGCACACTGTGTCTGTGACACTAAGACACAAACTGCATGGCTGTGTAGTAGTTGAAATAGCACCATATGTGGTGTATGCTAATGTTTTCATAATGACATGTAAATGAAATCCCCCATTTAGATGAGCTATAAAGTATTTACAACTGAAGGAATCAAAAGTTGTAGATTGATTCAGAGGCTTATAAAAAGGCATACTGTGTGACATTGCTTACCAGTTTTGAATACCAAGATCCCTGGTGTACATAATGGGAATGATGCTAGCGATTACTAAAGCAGTAGCAGTAGAACAGTGACGTGTTGGCAGCTGCCATTAGAACCACTGCTCACAATTCTGTGCATAATGCCCAGTGAACCACTGCTCACAATGCTGTGCACAATGCCCAGTGAACCACTGCTCACAATGCTGTGCACAATGCCCAGTGAACCACTGCTCACAATGCTCACAATGCTGTGCACAATGCCCAGCAAACCACTGCTCACAATATTGTGCACAATGCCCAACAAACCACTGATCACAATGTTGTGCACAATGCCCAACAAACCACTGATCATAATGTTGTGCACAATGCCCAACAAACCACTGATCACAATGCTGTGCACAATGCCCAGTGAACCACTGCTCACAATGCTCACAATGCTGTGCACAATGCCCAGCAAACCACTGCTCACAATGTTGTGCACAATGCCCAACAAACCACTGATCACAATGTTGCGCACAATGCCCAACAAACCACTGATCATAATGTTGTGCACAATGCCCAACAAACCACTGATCACAATGTTGTGCACAATGCCCAACAAACCACTGATCACAATGTTGTGCACAATGCCCAACAAACCACTGATCACAGTGTTGTGCACAATGCCCAACAAACCACTGATCACAATGTTGTGCACAATGCCCAACAAACCACTGATCACAATGTTGTGCACAATGCCCAACAAACCACTGATCACAGTGTTGTGCACAATGCCCAACAAACCACTGATCACAGTGTTGTGCACAATGCCCAACAAACCACTGATCACAGTGTTGTGCACAATGCCCAACAAACCACTGATCACAGTGTTGTGCACAATGCCCAACAAACCACTGATCACAATGTTGTGCACAATGCCCAACAAACCACTGATCACAATGTTGTGCACAATGCCCAACAAACCACTGTTCACAATGTTGTGCACAATGCCCAACTGAGCCAGTGGAAGAGATGCAGGCAACACCTAACCTACTGCCACCTGACAGACCAACAGACTGTAGACTGCTTCTGAGTGGACTAGGATACGGTAAAGGACCTAGATGAGCCATGTCACCTACATGTGGAATCAAGATGTGTGGATGGTTTTTGCATTCCTGTGAATATAAAGATACATGTAGCATTAACTGTCTTAAGTACAAGAACCTTCCAGCAACCTATAGAGAACACATTAGGAATATCACAGATGTCAGTCTTATGAATACTGAATCAGTTCCTCAACATTATGATAAAAAATGTGGAGGAGCATGTCTGGTTCCCCTAGAGAACAGTGGAGAGAAACAACATGGATATCTTGTTTTTGATAGCCCATTTCCCTGAAGTCCTGGGAACCATAGCTTTCAAGGCCTCACCTGCTCCAGATGGCCAGAGATATAACAGGAAGAGCTTTCATTCACTGACATGTCAGATGGTTTGTAATGTCCAAGACCTTGTTTATAATTTATCTTTGTACCACCCAAGCAATATATATGATTCATATATACGGCACACATTCAAACTATTTTTTAATACATTTGCTAACTGGGTAAGCCCTCTGGACACAAGTGTCTCTCTTTCAGTGTCAGTTTGGGAGCACTGTCTGGTTAAGTGCCTTACTTAAAGCTATACATAATCAGACACTGTACTGTCAGTTAGAGGAATTGTTACTACCTCAGAGTCTTAATCCACTGCACTAACTGCCAGACTAAACTAAACTACACCAGTGGTTCCTGCAACAGGTCTTCCCACAGGTTGTCTAACTTAGTAGGCGCAAACAAATTCCAGATAGAGAGGCATATACACACACACACACAGGTGCCATGCATGCTTAGAACACACCACACATAACATGAGGTTTGTTGTGTGTTGCAAGTGATGCCAGATATGTCTCTGAGCCCTGGATGCTGACCCCTAAATGCAACCCTCAGATCATATAGGAAATGTCATGTATTACAGCCCATGATGGAACCTGAAACATAATGGAACAGGTATTTGGACAAATGAGGGGACACGCTGATACTTAGACATGTCAGACAGGCATTGCAATATAGACCAGATGTATATAACAAGATATACACTATATCTGTCATGCTGCACAATCAGGAATTGTGTAAACAAGTGGAGCATAAAGTCAACATCATGGCAGAACCTGCTATAGGAGTTTCAGCAGCAGCAGAGGGACAGGATGGAGACTTAGTACAGGAACATGCAATAGCAGAGCCAGAGCTGAGGCAGAGGTGGGTGCAAAACATTGCACTACTGGCAAAGAGATGGCATTCAGTCCATAAGTATGGGCCATGACACATAAATAAAGAATACAATTTCTGTAATATCACACCCAGACTATGCAAATTGATGCATGGAGTGGCCACAATATGTATCAGGTATGCCCATACCCACACAGGTAAGGGGGGTGGGCAGGACACAATCATCATCACTTGCACAAAAGATAGGCACAGTGCCATGTGACTGCAACCTATGAGGTAGGGTCACAGAAGGTGAACACTGTAGTCATGTATTCTGGGAATTTGTAGGGAGTCAGGGATCACATCTTCTCATGATGGGTTGTGTAGACAGGACATAATCATTACTGGTGTTCATTGTGTTGGCTTGAGGCGTCAGGGCTGGATCCAGTCCATCTATGGGTAGAACTATGGAACCATCCATGTGCATTCTGTAGAAGCACCTTATGTGCTCAGTCTGCTAACAACTCTGCCCACGATCTGCATGATGCCTATGAGCAGAGTGGCAAGCTGTGTGCATGCTGGTGACACTGACAACATCTCACCAGTGGGCTGGATAGTTTGACATGGGACAGTGCTTAACTACCTGACAGCCAGATCACCCTATGGCCACAGACTGCATGACCTCGAAGTAATACAGGATGTCACTGGCAATGTGTCTGATGGATGAGCCAATGGAGGTGACACTTGTCCACATGGATCTCAGCAGTAGTGCTGTCTCTTTGTGTCTGTACTCCGGGTCACTATGCAGCTTGATGCCTGTCCTCCCATAAGCCACAGAGTACACTCTCCTTCTTCACAGTGCTGCGTGTAGCAGTTGGCTAAGCCTCGATCATTGACCTGCGCATATATTGGTTGATTTAGAGTGTTACACTCCTATCAGGGACAGTTCTGAATTAAAAGTAGTGCCGCACCTCCCTGCATCTCTCCATTATGGTAGCTATGCCAACCTCAGAGGCAGTATTATGTTAGATGTCATGTGGACTGGGGTCACAGGTCAAGCCTGTGTTGGGCTCTTGGGTACAAGATATGTGTTATGCTTAACAAGTATCTGTACAGGGGCTTCTGTACTGATGGATGTGGGTGATTCCAGCCCTGTAGTGTTACAGACAGAAGAACGGAATCATTGGATCATGCTACATATGTGCTGTCTCATTGTCCATCACATATGATCTGCTGACATCAGCCTTATATTGTCCTGGTATGCAGGACCCTCCATCAATAGAACTTGTGACAGCATGAAAACACATGACTCTATTACTGGCTCATATATATATATATGTCACCATATTCTCCTCTGACATGCATATTGGTGCACATGTAGAACACTGTGATACAATATGTTGGAAGATATATCTTGTTATTCAGGATTTTCTACTTGCAGACCAGAGGTGCCTGGAGAACAGTTATGCAGGAGGAATTTGGTCAGTCCCTCCATTCAGTCATGCAGTACTACATGCAGCAGCCCTGCTACAAAGTACATTCAGTCATGCAGTATTACATGCTGCAGCCTGCTACAAAGCACATTCAGTCATGCAGTATTATATGCTGCAGCCCTGCTACAAAGGACATTCAGTCATGCAGTATTACATGCTGCAGCCCTGCTACAAAGGACATTCAGTCATGCAGTATTACATGCTGCAGCCTGCTACAAATGACATTCAGTCATACAGTATTACATGCTGCAGCCCTGCTACAAAGGACATTCAGTCATGCAGTATTACATAAGCCTTGAAAATGGTTTGAAACAGGTAAACAAAAAAACTTCCCAAACGCTGTCTTCCAAGACCACGTGAAAATTCCACTACGAAACCTTGCCAATGAAGTACAAAAATGCAGGAGAAGATGCAGGCAATCCAAACTTTCCAGAAGTCCAAAGGACTACAAAGGACATTCAGTCATGCAGTATTACATGCTGCAGCCCTGACATTCAGTCATGCAGTATTACATGCTGCAGCCCTGATATTCAGTCATGCAGTATTACATGCTGCAGCCCTGACATTCAGTCATGCAGTATTACGTGCTGCAGCACTGACATTCAGTCATGCAGTATTACATGCTGCAGCCTGCTACAAAGGACATCCAGTCATGCAGTATTACATGCTGCAGCCCTGCTACAAAGTACATTCAGTCATGCGGTATTACATGCTGCAGCCCTTACAAAGGACATTCAGTCATGCAGTATTACATGCTTCAGCCTGCTACAAAGGACATTGTTATCCTGTTCAGTCATGCAGTATTACATGCTGCAGCCTGCTACAAATGACATTCAGTCATACAGTATTACATGCTGCAGCCCTGCTACAAAGGACATTCAGTCATGCAGTATTACATGCTGCAGCCCTGCTACAAAGGACATTCAGTCATGCAGTATTGCATGCTGCAGCCTGCTACAAAGGACATTCAGTCATGCAGTATTACATGCTGCAGCCTGCTACAAAGGACATTCGGTCATGCAGTATTACATGCTGCAGCCTGCTACAAAGGACATTCAGTCATGCAGTATTACATGCTGCAACCCTGCTACAAAGGACATTATTAACCTGTTCAGTCATGCAGTATTACATGCTGCAGCCTGCTACAAAGGACATTCAGTCATGCAGTATTACATGCTGCAGCCCTGCTACAAAGGACATTCGGTCATGCAGTATTACATGCTGCAGCCTGCTACAAAGGACATTCAGTCATGCAGTATTACCTGTTGCAGCTTGCTACAAAGGACATTCAGTCATGCAGTATTACATGCTGCAGCCTGCTACAAAGGACATTCAGTCATGCAGTATTACATGATGCAGCCCTGCTACAAAGGACATTCAGTCATGCAGTATTACATGCTGCAGCCCTGCTACAAAGGACATTCGGTCATGCAGTATTACATGCTGCAGCCTGCTACAAAGGACATTCAGTCATGCAGTATTACATGCTGCAGCCCTTACAAAGGACATTCAGTCATGCAGTATTGGTTCTACCTCACTTAAATGACACGCCGGAACATCGACACGGAAATCACGAGCCCCAGAAGATCGACAGCTCAGAAGACCGATGCGACGGGACCCAGAAGATTGACAGTGCAGAAGACCGACCCGACGGATGAAAGCACCAACGCCGAGGATGCCGACATGGGAAAAGGCTGTGTAAGTATGCAGTAGTGACGGACGTTAGGGTGCGAGTAAGGTAAGTGTGGATATTGACGGTCTGTGGGGATAGGGGTGGGTTAAGTGAGTTAGGGTTAGGGAGCGGGTCAGGTAAGTGTGTGGTAGTGATTGTGTTTGGGTTAGGGTGGGATAAGTGAGTTAGGGTTAGGGAGCGGGCCAGGTAAGTGTGCGGTAGTGACGGACCTTAGGGTTAGGGTTTGGGTTAGGGTTGTAGGTAGTTGTGTATGTGAGGTTTAGTGTGGGTTTGTAGGGATTTTGGTGTGCTTGCGTTGTGTATGTGGTTTTTGGACGGGGAATGTGTTTTGTTTGTTGATTGTGGTGTGTGCAGTGTATGAGGTTTCGTGTTTGTGTACCGTCGGTTATTTCGTTGTCGGGCATGTGGGATTTCGTGTTTTTGTACTGTCAGTTATGTGGTTTCGGTGACTGCGTTGTCGGTGTTTTGGGGTTTCGTTTATGTGAGGTAGAACTGCAGTATTACATGCTGCAGCTTGCTACAAAGGACATTATTAACCTGTTCAGTCATGCAGTATTACATGCTGCAGCCTGCTACAAAGGACATTCAGTCATGCAGTATTACATGCTGCAGCCTATACAAAGGACATTCAGTCATGCAGTATTACATGCTGCAGCCTTCTGCAAAGGACATTCAGTCATGCAGTATTACATGCTGCAGCCCTTACAAAGTACATTCAGTCATGCAGTATTACATGCTGCAGCCTGCTACAAAGGACATTATTAACCTGTTCATTCATGCAGTATTACATGCTGCAGCCTGCTACAAAGGACATTCAGTCATGCAGTATTACATGCTGCAGCCCATACAAAGGACATTCAGTCATGCAGTATTACATGCTGCAGCCTTCTGCAAAGGACATTCAGTCATGCAGTATTACATGCTGCAGCCCTGCTACAAAGGACATTCAGTCATGCAGTATTACATGATGCAGCCCTGCTACAAAGGACATTCAGTCATGTAGTATTACATGCTGCAGGCTTGGTACAAAGGACATTCGGTCATGCAGTATTACATGCTGCAGCCCTGCTACAAAGGACATTCAGTCATGCAGTATTACATGCTGCAGCCCTGCTACAAAGGACATTCAGCCATGCAGTATTACATGCTGCAGCCTGCTACAAAGGACATTCAGTCATGCAGTATTGCATACTGTAGCCCTTACAAAGGACATTCAGTCATGCAGTATTACATGCTGCAGCCCTGCTACAAAGGACATTATTAACCTGTTCAGTCATGCAGTATTACATGCTGCAGCCTGCTACAAAGGACATTCAGTCATGCAGTATTACATGCTGCAGCCCTGCTACAAAGGACATTCAGTAATGCAGTATTACATGCTGCAGCCCTGCTACAAAGGACATTCAGTCATGCAGTATTACATGCTGCAGCCCTGCTACAAAGGACATTCAGTCATGCAGTATTACATGCTGCAGCCTGCTACAAAGGACATTCAGTCATGCAGTATTACATGTTGCAGCCTGCTACAAAGGACATTCAGTCATGCAATATTACATGCTGCAACCCTGTTACAAAGGACATTCAGTCATGCAGTATTACATGCTGCAGCCTGCTACAAAGTACATTCAATCATGCAGTATTACATGCTGCAGCCTGCTACAAAGGACATTCAGTCATGCAGTATTACATGCTGCAGCCCTGCTACAAAGGACATTCAGTCATGCAGTATTACATGCTGCAGCCCTGCTACAAAGGACATTCAGTCATGCAGTATTACATGCTGCAGCCCTGCTACAAAGGACATTCAGTCATGCAGTATTACATGCTGCAGCCCTGCTACAAAGGACATTCAGTCATGCAGTATTACATGCTGCATCCCTGCTACAAAGGACATTCAGTCATGCAGTATTACATGCTGCATCCCTGCTACAAAGGACATTCAGTCATGCAGTATTACATGCTGCAGCCCTGCTACAAAGGACATTCAGTCATGCAGTATTACATGCTGCAGCCCTGCTACAAAGGACATTCAGTCATGCAGTATTACATGCTGCAGCCCTGCTACAAAGGACATTCAGTCATGCAGTATTACATGCTGCATCCCTGCTACAAAGGACATTCAGTCATGCAGTATTACATGCTGCAGCCCTGCTACAAAGGACATTCAGTCATGCAGTATTACATGCTGCAGCCCTGCTACAAAGGACATTCAGTCATGCAGTATTACATGCTGCATCCCTGCTACAAAGGACATTCAGTCATGCAGTATTACATGCTGCAGCCCTGCTACAAAGGACATTCAGTCATGCAGTATTACATGCTGCAGCCTGCTACAAAGGACATTCAGTCATGCAGTAATACATGCTGTAGCCCTTACAAAGGGCATTCAGTCATGCAGTATTACATGCTGCAGCCCTGCTACAAAGGACATTATTAACCTGTTCAATCATGCAGTATTACATCCTGCAGCCTGCTACAAAGGACATTCGGTCATGCAGTATTACATGCTGCAGCCTGCTACAAAGGACATTCAGTCATGCAGTATTACATGATGCAGCCCTGCTACAAAGGACATTCAGTCATGCAGTATTACATGATGCAGCCCTGCTACAAAGGACATTCAGTCATGCAGTATTACATGCTGCAGCCCTGCTACAAAGGACATTCAGTCATGCAGTATTACATGCTGCAGCCCTGCTACAAAGGACATTCAGTCATGCAGTATTACATGCTGCAGCCCTGCTACAAAGGACATTCAGTCATGCAGTATTACATGCTGCAGCCCTGCTACAAAGGACATTCAGTCATGCAGTATTACATGCTGCAGCCTGCTACAAAGGACATTCAGTCATGTAGTATTACATGCTGCAGCCCTGCTACAAAGGACATTCAGTCATGTAGTATTACATGCTGCAGCCCTGCTACAAAGGACATTCAGTCATGCAGTATTACATGCTGCAGCCCTGCTACAAAGGACATTCAGTCATGCAGTATTACCTGTTGCAGCTTGCTACAAAGGACATTCAGTCATGCAGTATTACATGCTGCAGCCCTGCTGCAAAGGACATTCAGTCATGCAGTATTACATGCTGCAGCCCTGCTACAAAGGACATTCAGTCATGCAGTATTACATGCTGCAGCCTGCTACAAAGGACATTCAGTCATGCAGTATTACATGCTGCAGCCTGCTACAAAGGACATTCAGTCATGCAGTATTACATGCTGCAGCCCTGCTACAAAGGACATTCAGTCATGCAGTATTACATGCTGCAGCCCTGCTACAAAGGACATTCAGTCATGCAGTATTACATGCTGCAGCCTGCTACAAAGGACATTCAGTCATGCAGTAATACATGCTGTAGCCCTTACAAAGGGCATTCAGTCATGCAGTATTACATGCTGCAGCCCTGCTACAAAGGACATTATTAACCTGTTCAGTCATGCAGTATTACATCCTGCAGCCTGCTACAAAGGACATTCAGTCATGCAGTATTACATGCTGCAGCCTGCTACAAAGGACATTCAGTCATGCAGTATTACATGATGCAGCCCTGCTACAAAGGACATTCAGTCATGCAGTATTACATGCTGCAGCCCTGCTACAAAGGACATTCAGTCATACAGTATTACATGATGCAGCCCTGCTACAAAGGACATTCAGTCATGCAGTATTACATGCTGCAGCCCTGCTACAAAGGACATTCAGTCATGCAGTATTACATGCTGCAGCCTGCTACAAAGGACATTCAGTCATGCAGTAATACATGCTGTAGCCCTTACAAAGGGCATTCAGTCATGCAGTATTACATGCTGCAGCCCTGCTACAAAGGACATTATTAACCTGTTCAGTCATGCAGTATTACATCCTGCAGCCTGCTACAAAGGACATTCAGTCATGCAGTATTACATGATGCAGCCCTGCTACAAAGGACATTCAGTCATGCAGTATTACATGCTGCAGCCCTGCTACAAAGGACATTCAGTCATGCAGTATTACATGATGCAGCCTGCTACAAAGAACATTCAGTCATGCAGTATTACATGCTGCAGCCCTGCTACAAAGGACATTCAGTCATGCAGTATTACATGCTGCAGCCCTGCTACAAAGGACATTCAGTCATGCAGTATTACATGCTGCAGCCTGCTACAAAGGACATTCAGTCATGCAGTAATACATGCTGTAGCCCTTACAAAGGGCATTCAGTCATGCATTTATTACATGCTGCAGCCCTGCTACAAAGGACATTATTAACCTGTTCAGTCATGCAGTATTACATGCTGCAGCCTGCTACAAAGGACATTCAGTCATGCAGTATTACATGATGCAGCCCTGCTACAAAGGACATTCAGTCATGCAGTATTACATGCTGCAGCCCTGCTACAACGGACATTATTAACCTGCTTCTTTCCATGCTGACCATAATTAATTGGTGTCAGGCCTGCTGCCACATACAAGCCATCCCAAAGTATGAGAGGCTAATCCCTCTGGCTGTTTTGACCTCTAGCAGACACTTGTGTGTAAATGGTCTGTTCCTTCTGATAGATGAGTCTGCCATAATGTTCTGTGTATTTTACCTGGCATAGATTATCATATTGCTTATTCTCTGTCACACCTGATGTAGATAACTATTATGGCTGCCCACAGCATTCATATTCTGCACTAGTCCCTACCACTTCTGGTCCCAACACTGCTTGTCTGCAGCACCTTTGCCCAGGAGATGCATATTATATGCACAGAAGTCATTTCAGTCACAGTTTGTCATCCTGGCTAGTGAACCTTTTTAGGTGTTGCCTCCCTCGGATAGCCATGCTAGTACCTTTTCACCTATGAACAAAATATGTAATTCAGTAGATGGACATGCTATGCCGTGTCGTACACATGATGCTGAGCATGACCACCCAATGTGTGAATCCATTTAACAGTTGTGTTTGCTATGTACATACTCAACACTGTTTTTGGTACTATATCCATGCCTCTACATATAGCCCTTGACCCCCCCCCCTTAAAATGTATTGTCCCCACATACAGGAAGACAGTAATGTGCCATGCAAGTATGATGGAGCCCCAATTACATGTATAACAAGGCATATGCCTCACTCTCACTGACAGTCACCATTGGGTTTGTAGTTGTGGATGAGGTACTTATAAAGCCAGGACTCCTTCCTTAACTCTGTAAGGGTTCTCAGCCACAGAATCTTTACTCAGAGTCCTTTATGTACTAGTTGTGTAAAAGGGCAATGCCTTTGTTTCATGTTAACAGGAGGGGTTAGAATGGCAGTTTTGCAACTGAAACCAGATAGTATCAATGTCTGTGACTCCATGATTTATGCACAAGACAGTAGCTGTACATTTCATTGCAACCTATGCATGTAACATTTACCATGAGATATGTGACCTCTAGTCTGCATACAGCATGTGTCTGCAAACACCATGGAGCAGTGCTACACTGAGTGACACAGGACAAACATGCATCTATGCTTTCATGGCTACCATATTGCTCCTTGAATGACCCTATTGAGTGGCCATTGTTGCTTCTGGGAGTAGTAAAAAGAGTCTTCCTGCATGGTTTGCCAGGGAGAGCAGACTTGGTGACTATGATGGTCCTTTGATGAAAGTGTTGGACTGGTATGAGCTACCACACAATGCATGACCCATTCTGGGGAACAATGTCATCATTGCTTGGATGACCTAAGGTTGTGCTACACCAACCGCTAACACCAGTGGTCTGTCACTGGGAGGCAGAGGCTAAGAGTCAGCCAGTGATGTAATGTAAGCATTTTTTGGTTGGTTCTGTTGTCTTGTAGTACGTACACTGTTGTACAAGTAGGCTCAACAGTACTTACTTTGTTTTACAGCTGATGAGGAAAATCACCCTATCATGGTTGGGAGTTGCAAAGCACAGGAGCACCACTCTGTGCTGTAAGGTATATACTTGCTCTGTGGCAGTCCACTGTATACCTGCAGTTGTGTTTGTATTATATATGCATGTGAAAATCTCTTTGCATTGTTGTCATCCTCCTACAGGTCCAGTTGTAGAAAAGGAGGAGTAGCCATGCTCATTTCAGACTCTTCTAGCTGCTGCATATGGCTCTGGGCCATCAGTGCTGACCAAGTGTACCCCTTGGGGGGGGTGATGATCCTTGTGCTGCAGGTGATCACTAGGCATCACTGGTGCTTGCCATGCCTGCACCTCATGTGGAGTGATGGTTCCTATCATAAGTGGGACACAGGAGTCTCTACTAATATTCCGACAGAAGGCAAGGTGGATAGTGAATACTGATGCACACTTGCAGCTGGATACCTACCTTGGTACCATTGAATGCATTCTTGAGTGGCAGGCCTTGCCTATTGGGCCTCCAGAGGAACAACCTGCCCATAACGTCAGCCAACTAGATGAGTGATGCCTGGGTCTTTTAACTAAAGTCACATTCCCTTACTCATATATTTTCTGTCTTATGTGTCATTCCTGATTCTTGTTCATTTTCCAACCGTCCCCATCATTGTCCATCCTCTGTATGTATATGATCATCTATGGTCCTCTTCACCTTTTGTGTGTGTTGTTATATGTTGCTCATCCTGTGGCTGTCTGCCACTGGCTGCTGCTGCTGTGTTACCGCATTATGCATGGTGATATGCATTGCCTTAGCCACATTAGCATGCCTTTGCTCTGATATCCTCTATGTCACTTGTACAGATTGTTGTTGCACTGTTCCTGCCACTTGTTACTGGTTTTCATGTTCTATTGAACCTTTGATTTCTTATGTGGTCCTTTGCTTGATATGCAGACATTATCTTCACCCTGTTACATCTGCAATTACCTCTCCAGTACGTCATGCAATAAGATTGTCAACCATTAGCAGTGCTTTGTGCCTTGTTTATTTATACCAGATAGAGAGATGATATATAGCAATCTCTAATTATCAGCTACGTTAGACCATAAATAATTTTAGCTAAAGATATGATAAGCACTATCTTCTCTAGCTTTCAAGAACAGAGTAGAATCTGCAAGTTTCTCACAGGCAGATCTGTCTCTTTGTGCATGATCCAATAAGAAATCTCTCTCTCTCTCTATGTATATATATATATATATATATATATATATATATATATATATATATATATATATATATATATTTACATGTCTCAGGCATGATTTCTTGTTGTCTTCAGTTTTGAATTTTGGAAGATGTTATCTTGTTTCCATGTTAAATGCTCCTGGGGGAAGTCACAAATGAGGTAATATCCTTTGACCTAAAGAAACATCTTCAAGGAGCATTATGCTTCAACCACTCTAGATGTGTGCACAGCAGAGTTAATTTCACTTTCAAGCTGCAATACATTCCCACAGTGCAAACCTGACAACTTTATACACACGTTCACACACTTCATTTAAATATTACAAACTTATTGAAAGCCAGGTACAAAGTAACATCTTTCACTTTTATCATTTGTAAGGATTGCTTACATTTTTCTTAACTTAATACAGCTTTAGTATAACTTAGTTCACGTCAGTTGTATTACTCTTCTTAATGACCAACTGTATTATTATATTATTAGAGCATTTCATACAGTATGTTGATCACTCTGTCTAAGCCTTCAGCTATGCTTTTTACTATCCTCTGGAACACCTTGGGAGTTGATTAAATCCCAAAAGATAACCTCAAGAATCTATAACGACCAAACAAGATATTAAGGTTACAAAGTTTGCAACTGGCTTCATCCAAATGGATCTGCCCAGATCCTTCATCTGCATCTAGAACTGAAAGTAATCTGGCATTAGACAAACTGCAACTACCTCTTCAAAAGTTTAAAGTAGAAAATATTTCTTCTTGGTCCATTTGTTAGGTCTTGCGAATCAGTATATATTGTGATCTTGCTATGCTTCACAAATATTATCATAATGATGATTAATTTTGTTACCTCTGTCTATTTAGTTATGTCCCTTAATGACTTGTTACTCTTTTTAGCTCTAGTTAGGTCCTAGCTGTAAATGCAATAAGAACTCTATGTGAAACAGTAATCTTGGGAGCTACCTAGCTACCTCAAGTGATATATCTGAATGGTACTCAGCCTGCAGGCATCATAAGCCTTCAGACAGATCAGCATATTCATAGCCTTCACAACAGTATCTGTACTCTGTGACATGTGCTTCTGTGCCTGCAAAGAAGTGTTAATCATAGATACTTTTTGTATTTACTAGATATAGTGGGTAGTTTATCAATCAAATCATTAATATATACATTTTTCACTGAATTTAAGACTAAATTTAGGAGTGGACTGTCCTTGTATTGTATTAAATTTGGATTTTCTCAAACATTTGTTGTGAGTGTCTCTGAGTGTTCTATGCACCCTTTCACACATTCTCACAGCTCTATCTAGCTGCATACTACAACTCCATTACATAGTCCACCAGAAAATAGCTATTTTCCATCTTTACTGCATGAATTCTCTTTATTGTTCTCAGTGTAACATAAGCACCTCTGCCAGATATAGTTGGTTGTTGTAACTGCCTTTGCAAAGTCAGTGTATTGAACAACTTGTATTTTTTATTTGTGTATACACAGCTCAACCATGTCTCAAGTTTACAACATGATAAGTACAGCATTTTATAAGTAGATTATGCCATTATGTTGCAGTTTGCACCAGTGTTCAGTTAAATCATGCTGATTTGTCTTTATGCCACAGCTTTTCAGACTAAATGCCACTTTTGTCCTCGTTGACAACTTGAATGGTATGAAAACATTCATCTGGTTGTCAGTGACTACACTGAGATTTTGAATAACATGCACTGTATTTTCAGAACGCACTTCAACAGCACTTCCACACATTACTGCTTTTAACTTGTACCTTATTATTGTACTTGAAGAAGAAATTAGTATTGCCTTCAGAGTCCATAAACTTGATTTCATGGTTATTAGCTTGCTTTTTCATGCCTAAATGTACTACATTTGCCCAGTGTGTGAATCCTGCCTGTTTGTTTGTCACCAGACACCCCTTTTGGCTGTCATGCTGTCCCTGCAGTTTTGCTTTTTATTTTTATTATTTTTAGTGACTGTAGGTTTCTTGTTCTCATCATTTTCATGGGCAGTCCTTATTTTTAACACCTCTAACTCTTTTGTCATATCCTTGAGCTGCACCCGTGGCAGTCACTCATTCCGCATACATCTGTTAATTTCTTCAATGTTAAATCAGTTTCTCTCAGTAGATCATTTCTGATTCCACAGGCAGTTCTGTCTCTTACAAGTGAATCAGCCAAGTCAACAAACTCACAGTTCTCTGTGCAACTATTATCTCTTGATATCCTTGACTTCTAAAAACAATTCTGATGCTGGGTAGTTTCTTCTTTGGTTCACAGTATGCCTGGAACTGGATTTTAAGACCTGTAGTCTTGTCTATTTATTCCACTCTAAAAGTGAACATGTTAAATATATATATATATATATATATATGCATACATCATACACTGATGTATACACAATCACATATACACAAGACATCTCTTGCAAACCCAGCCTGAAGGCTCTGCTCACTCCCTTACAGTACCCTTTAAGATGACCAATGGAAAAAAGAGCATGCTGGCTCCTGTAATCTCAATACCCACATCATCAGGCTATTCACATCACTCACACCATAGTCGCCAAATTTACAAACATACATTAACCTCTACAACACAGATGCACTATCCCATACCTACACAACAACATTTCAGACACATTCACACTCAGGAAGCATCCATGTCTATATTTTGACTAATGTTTTGTTACAGTGTTTTACATTGCATTTAACACTAACCAGGGTTCCTGATACTGGTGGGTGAGGAATTAACTTGCAGACAAAGGAAGCTGAACATATAAGAAGTGAGTGGTACTACTTATAAAGGTTGGCACAGCTTAATTAAGGTTGCTTCTCCATCTTTTGAAAGTAATCATTTTGAAAGTGGAAAACTTGAATAAGTGTCACTAAAAATAGAAATGTGGCCTGGTGGAAATAGTGAAACTGGGTTATTGTACCAAAAAATGGTGTTTTAATGTTTTACGTATAAGGGTTCCTAAGATGTGTAATTAGTTGTGTGTATGTTTGTGCTGCTCTTAGCAGCATGAATGATGCATAGTGCACTAAGGAATTATCCTATATTTTTGTAAAGCCTTAGTTTGGTAATTTTGTCACGAGCAAGAAGAAAGTGGTGCACATTCTAGTTCAAGGTTTGTTCTCGCTGATCTGAATTATTTTTAAGTTAATAGTTGGGATGGGGAATAAGCCCTTTCCCTGTACATATAAGTAACAGTAGGAGGGGCAGGGCAGTTCCATCCCAGTAAAAAAAAGAAAAAGGTGTTTCCTGCTTTAAAAGCTTCAAGTTTATGTATTTCATTATGCATTTTTGGTATGGGAATAAATATTAAAAAAAAAATGAAATCTAAAATGCCAATGTATTCGACATTAATAATATTTAACTGTTATGCTTTCAACACTCTGATGTTTCAATTTTTTCTTTAAGCAAAAAAAAATAATCTGAATAATTACTTTAAATGGATTTTCAAGCACTCCTGAATTAATAGATGATGTAATTTTTGTGAGGGTATAGTAACATTTTATCCATAGCTGAACTAATACTAAAAAGGGCACTGCTTTGTTATGTAACGCATAGATTACAGGGAAAGATAATATTTTTATATCGGAAAGCCTTCAGCCTACAAAAAAGGCAGCATTTTTTTCAAAAGAGAAGGTAGAATAAATAGGCAAGGGGCAGGTGAAAAGGAAGAAATCAAACCTGAATGTGGAAGGACTGAAGAAAAAAGATGAGAAAGACAGACATTGTGGATGTACAAAGCCAGCTGGATGAGAATTGTATGCTTGTAAATGTAATAAACAAGAAAAACAGTCAGATTAATAAGACTAATGGTCATGAAGATCATTCCTTTGTAACTATGTTTTTTTCTTAAACAAGAAACATCTTTATTAAATTATCACTTATGACATTGGCAATCATACATTTATATAAATTAATACAAACCATATTGACATAACTTTAGTTGCATACCTTATACATCACTTATAATCTATCCAGCCATTGTAAGTCAAACATTACAAAGCTCATTCAAATCCTGCCTTCTTTTAAACCTCATTCCTCCCTTGTATGTATTGTTCCCACAATTCCCATTTTTAATGTAATTTACTCCTACCCTTTTCTAAAGATCCCATTTCCAGTTGTTTTATCTCTGTTACTATCATCTCTACTACTAGTATAGTTGGTTTGGACTTTGATTTCCATTTTCGAGTACTTCCTTGTTGACAGCCACCAGAATTAGATTCAGTAAGGCCTTATTATGTCTAGGCAATTCCAATTCTGTACCATAGCTCAGAAAACTAATTTCCCTAAATACACCAATTTGCTAACCTAGTATCTCTGATAGAGTAGTCTGAAAGGAATCTGTAAAGTCTGCTAACTCATTACACTCCCAGAAAATATGTTTCCAATTACTTCTTTCTTTCCCATCACACCTCCAACATTTGCTGTTTATCTGAGGAAAAAAAATCTCTGGATTCTACTTGGGGTGTAAAAATAACTATGTAAACATTTCCAAGCAAAAATACTGAATCCTCGTTCTAGATTTTGTTATATATTTGGGAGACATACATATATCCCCATTGTTTCTTTGTGAATTGCTTATCCAATCTCTCTTTCCAATCCTTTCTAACCTCCTCTGATATATTCTTATAGTTATCATGCAATATTTTATATGCTCTACTTACTACTTATTCATTTATAAACAACAGCTTCTGTTTTAGATTCTACTAAAAACTCTACCAGTGCTGGTCTTTCATTTAGAACCCCCCATTTTTTTCTCTTTGCCTATACTCTGATATCAATACTTAATAGGGAAGGCAATCTCTAACCTGCAGTCCAAATAAATTCTTGGCATCTTCCCATTCAATTACTTTTCTCTCTCTCTCTAGTTATTTGCTTCAAATACCTTGGTTCCTTTGCCAGCTTTCTCCAATAAATTCCAGCCCCCTTTCACCTACTCTCTGCACCCTAATTGCAGTCATCGCTATCGGCAGAAGATCCTTTCTCCATTCCCGTGTTGGCTTAGTTCTTAGAATACTTTCTGCTACTTTATGAATATAATATTCTGCATGGTTATTGTTGTTCTCCCTGAAGATCTTCATCCAAACTTTCAGTCTCTCCTTGTTTCTTGAGCTTCTCCCCTGTTTCATCATCATCCACTTTGGATTATAATTTTCTGTGTGCGCTATGTATAGGAGCCTTAACTGTGTAGCTTTGAAATATCCCTTCAAATCAGGTAATCCCAGTCTGCCTTGTTGTATTGGAAGAATCAGTCTGTCCCACTTGACTCTTGCCATCTTCCTCTCCCAGATAAAATCCTTCAACTCTTTATTAGTTGCTATCCACAGCTTCTCCTCTGGTTTATAAAAGAATGCCTGACCTGTGTACAAAACTAAAGGGACTAAAAACATTTTAACTGCTTGTATCTTACTATCCATATCTATATAACAGAACTTCCAATTTCTCAGTTTCTATGTTATGTTTTGTTTAGTCTGTTCCCACATATCCTTGGCTGTCACACAGGAATCATTTTTTTAAACCATACTCCTAAGTACTTCATTTTATCATGTCCCCATAAATCTGGATATTGCTGAACCAATTTGTGTGTGGGTACATAATTTATAGCTATTGCCCTTGTTTTAGCTTCATTAATTTTGTATCCCAAAAAGATATGAAACTTTCTAAAAATGTTCTACAACACTAAAATGTCCTTTTCTGGTTTTATCAGGTATAAAATAAAACCATTTGCAAATACAGTCATACCATACCAATTATATCCTTGAATTTCTGAGTCTCTTATTTTCTTTGCCAATAGTTCTGAGTATAATGCAAATAACAAAAGGGAAAGAGGACACCCCTGCCTGGTTCCTCTGCTCAACTGGAAATTATCAGAGGGGACCCCACCCACTTTAATTTTTGCCTCTGATCCCTCATATATCCTCCTAATCAACCTTATAATTTTATCAAGGAATGCAAATGCTTCCATTGCTCTGCTCATAAAGTCCCTGTTTACTTTGTCAAATGCTTTCTCTGCACCAAGACCCACCAACAACAATGGTATTTTAACTAATAAAAATACATGAAACCAATACTCAACAAAACAAACTCCAAAAAGCAAAGGCTTCCGATGGTCAATAAAGGCTGGAAAAGACTGAAAGAAAGTTTTAGCGTACACACTCTTTATTCCACACTTTCGTCTAAAACAGACTTCTTCAGAATACAATTTAACCAACAAACAAGTCACACACATATATATATATACCAAAACCTGATAAGCTAATTAAAACCAACTTTTTATTAGTTGGTGGTTTTTGATACGTGGTATCTGATGGCCGAGGTGGTGACTGACCAACTGATGGATATGACTTTGCATTCTACACCGACTGCGGTGGTGGTGCTGCTGTAGCATTGTCACCTCATAGCAAGATGTTGTCCCATTCAATTCTCAGCTAGAGCGTCTTCTGCGTGGAGGCATACATGAATGGGGCGTGCCTTCGTTAAAGGTTGTGCATCAGGGCTGGTAACCCGGTACATAAAAATTCACTACCACTCATTAGCGGACCGGAGTTCCGCTGTGGTGACCCCTAACAGGGAAAAGCCGAAAGACACAAACAAGTGGGTGAGAGCGGTCTACTGAGAATTTTACTTGCATCTATGTATGACATCCAAAAGAATTTAAAGGTGCTGCTAACTAAGCAGGGTGAAGCTGGTGAGGTGGTACATAGTTCCAATGATGAACAAGTAACTGTGGTGGATCTGAACACTAGGGAACCACCAGCAGACACCAGAACCTCCAAAGTGACTGAAACGAGACCTTTGCAGTACAACAATATTCGTTCTGTCTTGGATAACAGGTATGCTCTGTTCGTTAGAGCCGACTACAAAACTGCTAGAGTTAAGACAGAGGAATATCTTAATAAATGTAGGAACTTGTGTAAAATGTTAAAAAATATGGGTCTCTTGACCTAGAAAACCAGTACTTTGAGAGGTGCATTGAGTTAAAGATTGTACCTAAGGGACTCAGATTTTTTAAGTGTCCCAACGGAATTACGTCCTCTGACCCTGTTTTTGGTGAATTGACTCAATTTTTTAACAATGCTGGGTTGCAGTTGCTGAAACTTTTAATTGAGAATAATTATAAAAAACCTAACACCCCTGAAGGAGGAGATCTTAAGGGTAGAAGAGGAAGCGAGTCTCTTGGCAGTAGACTTTGAATCAGATGGAACCTACGAGCAGGTTCTGAAAGAGGTTGAACTACATGAGAATGAGGTTATTGTTTGTAAGCATAATAAGTTGTTAAGGGATGTTACTGCTTACAAAAATAGTACCGCTTTTGAAGCTTTCGATCCTAGTCATCAGAAAGAGAATGGTAAAGCTTCTGGTACTTTTAACAACAATAACAATGTTTGGAACAGCTGGAAGACTACCTTAAATAAAGCATGACAGCACGTACAAACCTCTAATGTTAACAACCAATCAAAACATTCGTCTTTGGCTAGGTTTTTCAGATCAGAAAGAACTGAAGCCGCTTTTTCCGAAGAGGAGAGTGAAGGGGTCGTGGAGGAGTTATTAGTTAATAACGAACCTGTGGTAAATCCAACTAGTTCCACAGGAATTGTACAGAGTGTGCGTCCAAAGGTTTTTTTATCGAAAAAAGAGACCAAGATTGCAAGATCCAGGCTGGTGAGGATGAGAGGGCAGACCTTTTCAGATTCATCAACCGATGAATAGTAAGAGACCACATGGACAATTTTAATGTTATTAACTTGTCAGGCGTTCCTCTGAGTGATGAGCAGACACAGGTTTTGAAATATGGTTTTAACTTTGTACCAACTAGAAGAGCTAATTACAGCACAACAGTAGTGGACTTTAAGCAGTATACTCGTAAACTAAATTTGGAGCATTTGTTTAAACATGTTAGACAGGATACTGGTTGCTTTGTGAAACCTTCATGCTTTACACCAAGTCTACATCAAACCATTAAAGTGTTTGAAGAGGTGTGTTTACTGGACCTCAAAGGTTATCTAGATAAAAATAAGAATAGAAAATGGTATGATAATTTAACCAATGTTGAACAAAAGTCTTTGATGGAATTAAGGAGTAGAAAGGCATTAAGGTTTATGGAAAGTGACAAGGGAGGAAATATAGTGGTTATGAGCAATGAACAATACAAAAATGGTATGTTGAAATTTCTTAACAATGTAGATGAGTATGTTCAAGTGAATGTAAGGGATATTTTCAGAAGTTACCATTACATTTACTCTTTTTTTGTATGATGCTTTAATGAGTCAGGCAATGGATTTAAAAATGTACAACTTTTGTCATATTGAGAAACCAAAGGTAGGGGTACTTTTTGGTATCCCAAAGGTTCATAAGAACTTGGTGGAACCTCCTTTTAGACCAATAGTGTCTTCCCCTCATTCAATAACTGAGGGAATTGCTTTGGTTGTAGATTCCATTTTAAATCCTTTGGTACAGGTATTACTTTTTTACTTGAAGGACTCCTAGGACTTTTTAGATAAACCAAGGCAGTTCTTTCTGAGTTTTGACTTTGACAGCAACAGACATTTTATTTTAACTGACGATGTTGTGTCACTATTTACCAGCATACACCATTTGGAGGGTGTGGAGGCTGTGAGACATTTTTTGTTTGACAATGCCACCTTAGGGCAGACTAAGGTGAATTTTTTGTGTAGTTTGATAGAAATAGTATTACACCACAATTTTTTTATGTTTAACGGGGTTCCTTATAAGCAATGTAAAGCTGTTGCGATGGGTTCTCCAGCTGCACCAGCCTATGCAAATGTCGTGATGGCATTTTGGGAAACAACCACTTTCACAGAATTAAAACAGAAGTATAAAATACATTTTTATACTAGATTTGTTGATGACTTGTTTTGTATACTAGAAGGGAACCATAATGTCGTTGGACAATTTATGAATGATATCAAGACCGAGTCCAAGTTTTTGCAGTTTGTTCAAGGTGAGTATGGTTGCAGGGTTAACTTCCTTGATATGGAATGAGGAAACATAACTATTTGATAGTAGGATACACAGAAAAAAAAACTAATGGGTATTTACACAATAAGAGTAATCACCCACCCTTTATAAGGAAGAATACATATGTGCCAGTCGTATGACAACCAAATATTTGGACTTGGTAGAGGAGTTTGACATAATAACTAATATGTTTTTGAAAAGGGGATACAACAGGGAACATCTTAGTGCACTTAGTTGTGAGATTTTAAATAAAAGAGATCTGTTATATCCCCCTATACTTAGGGTGCCCTTTGTAAACAATAAAGCAAGGACTACTGAAACAGCTTGATGCAAGGTGTGTATTGCAGTTTGGGCATGTCAGTGGACTATCCCATCATTAGAAACATAATACAAAATAATTGGAAAATTTTGGAAGGAAATGTAGACTTGACAAGGGTGCTAGGAGTTAAACCCAATTTTGTTTGCAGAAACAACTGCAATAATAAGAAAATATTGGAAAAGGGTCTCACAAAAACTTCTCGGGTATTATACACTCTAGCAACATGTTTGGAATGTTTAAGTGTGGACAGTGTAACTTTTGAAGATATGTTTCTGAGGGTCCATATGTTGTGTTACATCATATTCAACACACCCTTAGGGTGCCAGGACACCTGACTTGCAAAACAAGAGGGATAGTTTACATTGGTTTATGTAGTGGATGCGATACAATTCAATACGGACACTATTCAAAGAATTAGCAAGCTTTTGAGTATTGTCCTGGAATATAATATTTTCACATGCCAGGGAGATTGCTATAGACAACAACAGGGTGTTGCCATGGGCACACCCTGTGCAAACTCATATGCTAACCTTGTGCTGGCATATTGGGAGAATAACACCATATTTGATGTTACACATGCATGGACCAACAATGTATGTTTGTATGTTCGTTTTGTTGACGATATTTTCTTTTTATGGGATGGCAATGAACAAGAACTGAAAGCCTTTATAGTTTATTTAGAAGGGAGCTCTAAGTTTTTCAGGTTCTCAGTTAACTACTCTGAATTAACTTTAGATTTTTTAGATGTATGTCTAACTAGCAGAGAAGATGGTGGTCTGATGACATCCTTATATAGAAAAACATGCTGGCATAATAGTTTGTTACCTTTTGACAGCATGCACCCACGTCATACCTTTGACAATACAGTCAAAGGACAAGTATGTAGGATTTCAAGATTATGCAGTGAGGATGTTAAATTTCATGAAGAGGTGGACAATTTTCAGAACAACTTAATGTTGAGGGGTTATAAACGTGATAGGTTAGAATCTTTAATAAGAAGTAGTAAGATCAAACGTAACAACACCGCCAGACCGTGGCTTAATAGAGTGGGTGGAATAGCTGCCAATAATGTACAGCAGGTGATACCACTTGAGGGCAAAGTCAAAATTAATATGGTACTTACATATAGTAGTGATGTGGGTAACATTTGTAAAATAATTAAACATCACTGGCAGGTGCTATATACAGATCCGAAGTTGAAGGAGATATTAGATGTTATACCAAATGTTGTATTTAGGAAGAATGAGAATTTGAAGGACATGCTTTGTAAAGAACCTAAGCATCGTGTTAAGGGTAATTCTTTTACAAGGAAGATGGGTACATATCCATGTTACCAATGTAAAGCATGTCCATATATTTTACAGGAACACATGTTTACACATCCAAGGATGGGAAGACAATATATATACAAGGGATATGCTGACTGTAGAACTAAGAATTTACTTTATATAGCTGTGTGCCAGAATTGTGAATCATATTATGTAGGTAAGACCAACACAATGTTTAAAACAAGGATATTCCAACATATGTCAGATATTAAGCATTTTAATGAACATAATGCACTAGCCCAACATGTGAGAATGAATTTGGATCATAAATTTCTGTTTAGATGATGATTACATCGAATGTTAGAGGAGGAGATTTATTTAACCAGGCATTAACACTGTGGTACCTTTAAAACCTATCCTTAAGAAAAGGAGGGTAAAATACTGAAAGTTGATTGGTTGATTTGTATTTTAAAAATGGCTTTTTGTAATGTTCTTTGTTATCTGATGAAGGGCATGTTAGCCTGAAAGCGCTTATACAAGGTTTTACTTTTGATTTTATTGAATAAAATCTTGATCAGCTCTACATGGAGTCCTCTGCCTTATTATTAGAAACATAATACAAAGGAATTGGAAAATTTTGGAAGGAAGTGTAGACTTGACCAGGGTGCTAGGAGTTAAACCCAATTTTGTTTGCAGAAACAACTGCAATATTAAGAAAATATTGGAAAAGGGTCTCACAAAAACTTCTCGGGGTATTATACACTCTAGCAACAGGTTTGGAATGTTTAAGTGTGGACAGTGTAACTTTTGCAGATATGTTTCCGAGGATCCATATGTTTTGTTACATCATATTCAACACACCCTTAGGGTGCCAGGACACCTGACTTGCAAAACAAGAGGGGTAGTTTACATTGGTTTATGTAGTGGGTGTGAGGCATTTTATGTTGGGATGACCATTTGTACCCTAATGGAGCGTATGAGGGAACATCTTTATAATATAAAAAGGAATTACACCAATAATGCATTATTTAAACACTCAGTGGAGTATGAGAAATACAAAAAAAAATGTATTTTCTATATTAGATGTTGTAGATGCTGATCCCAGGGGTGGTGATTTCAAATATTTTTTAAAGCAAAGGGAAACTTTATGGCAAGTGAAATTGGAAGCCAATAAAAGACCTGGTCTAAATGAAGCTATTAACATTAATTTTTTTCTAAATACAGCAAATTAAAAATTGGAAAACTTTAACAGATACTGTATCATCATCACTGTACTAGTGATGTACTATGTGGTTCTGTATCATCAGCACTGTACTAGTGATGTACTATGTAGTTCTGTATCACCAGCACTGTACTAGTGATGTACTATGTGGTTCTGTATCATCATCACTGTACTAGTGATGTACTATGGGGTTCTGTATCAGCAGCACTGTACTAGTGATGTACTATGTGGTTCTGTATCATCAGCACTGTACTAGTGATGTACTATGTGGTTCTGTATCATCAGCACTGTACTAGTGATGTACTATGTGGTTCTGTATCACCAGCACTGTACTAGTGATGTACTATGTGGTTCTGTATCACCAGCACTGTACTAGTGATGTACTATGTGGTTCTGTATCATCAGCACTGTACTACTGATGTACTATGTGGTTCTGTATCATCAGCACTGTACTAGTGATGTACTATGTGGTTCTGTATCATCAGCACTGTACTAGTGATGTACTATGTGGTTGTGTATCACCAGCACTGTACTAATGATGTACTATGTGGTTCTGCATCATCAGCACTGTACTACTGATGTACTATGTGGTTCTATATCACCAGCACTGTACTAGTGATGTACTATGTGGTTCTGTATCATCAGCACTGTATTAGCAATGTACTATGTGGTTCTGTCCAATCAGGATCTGATGGACATGCTCCACCTCAAAAAATCCAAATCCATCAGGACCACGAGAGCTAAAGACTTAAACCTTGGCACAAGTATGAATAGGACATGCTGGAGGGATAGATTCATAACCCAGAGGCTTCCCATGCTTTGGAACAAGATCCCAGTTCGTATTAGGCAGAGCCCCTCACTGACTCTCTTCAAGAGAAATCTTGATGAGTGGATGGGAGATCATAAGTTTACCCCAGGGGTCACATCTGTGTCACTGCTAGACAGGGGCACAGTAAACTAATTCTATTATATAAGGGGACCTTCATTGTGTCATTACTAGACAGAGGCACAGTATTCTAATTTTATTCTGTACATTTTTGTACCATTTCATGGGGTGGCAAAAGCCACATCACTATGGCTAGGCTTACAAATGCCCCAGGGCAGATAGCCTAGTACTATACTATGAAACTATGTATCATCAGCACTGTACTAGCAATGTACTATGTGGTTCTGTATCATCAGCACTGTACTAGCAATGTACTATGTGGTTCTTATCTTTTTAAATATGTTGCTTTATTATGCTTTTTAAGTATGTTTCTTTAAATGTTTAATTGATTTTAATTAGCTTATCAGGTTTTGGTATATATAGGTGACTTGTTTGTAGGTTAAATTGTATTCTGAAGAGGTCTGTTTTAGACAAAAATGTGGACTAAAGAGTGTGTACACTAAAACTTTCTTTCACTCTTTTCCAGCTTTTTTTGACCGTTGGAAACCTTTGCTTTTTGGAACAGTGGTATTTTCTTACATTCTGCTTCCCCTGTGGATCATCGATGTTCTGTTAATGTTGTCACCTGTTTGCCTCCCCTGCACAAAACCACATTGATCCATATCTATCAATGTTGGCATCACGTTTGCCATTCTTTAAGCCATTATCGACAAAAACACTTTATAATCATGGTTTAGTGTTGAAAGGGCCTGTATAAAGCTGGGTCCAATGGATTTTCCCTGTTTAGGTATTACAGCTACCACTGATTTCTTACAGGATGGTGGTACTTCTCCTCCTCTTAAAATACTGTTAAACAAAACCTTCCAGATCTTTATCAGTTTTTTCCCTCCTAGCTTCCAAACTTTCACAGGAATGCCATCTATTCCTGGGTACTTTCCTGTGGATTGGTTATACATCACCATTTTTATTTCATCTCCTCCTATCCTAAGTGCTAGTAATTGAGCCTCATCTACCGCTAACATTGGCATATTTAATCTTCCATAAAGATTTCCATTCGTACCTTTACTTGATTTCCATATTTGCAGTGGTTAGCATTGTCACCTCACAGCAAGAGGTTCTCCGGTTTGATTCTTGACTGGAGCGCCTTCTGTGTGGAGTCTGCAAGTCCTCCCCATGGTCGAGTGAATTTAAAGACATGCAGGTAGGTGCATGCATGTGTGAGTGCACCTTCATTGAAGGTTGGGCACCGGGCTGGCAGCTCGATACCGTAAAAATTCACTGCCAATCATTAGCAGACCGGAGTTCCACTGTGGTGACCCCTAACCAGGAAAAAACGAAAGAAAGACTTGATTTCCATATTTCTCTACTTTATACAGACTTTTATAGAACTTCTGAAATATTTCTAGTACCTCTACAGGATCTCTTGTTAACTTCCTTGTTATAGGCTACCTAAGTTTGGCAACAGCCCTTTCTACATTCTAAAAAACTGCCGTTTGGGTATTTTTTTCCATCTCTTTCAACTTCTGGTTTACAAGCCCGCATTCAGGCTTGTTTCCCACCTTTCCTGTAACTAGTCTAGTCCAGATACTGATTTGCTGTATGCAGAACTGTATGTAAGTTTCTGAGCCCCCCCCCCAAGCCTGTCTGTGTTGGAGGGAAGCCTTCTAGCTTATCAGTTAGAGTGGTAAGCACTAGGTAGCCTATCTACCACAGGAGGAGTGGTCACTGGCTCAGAAAGTGAAGTTTATTGGCTGTTTGGGCATTTTTTTCCATCTCTTTCAACTTCTGGTTTAAAAGACTGCATTTGTGCTTGTTTTCCACCTTTCCTGTAGCTAATCTAGTCCAGATACAGATTTGCTGTATCCAGGATAGTTTGTAGCTTCTGAGCGGTGACAAAGTCTGCTCTTCAAATTTTCCTTTAGACCTGCTAATTCTCTCCCCTCCTGCACTTTTTCTAGCTTATCAGTCTAGCACTTTACCAGACTTCTTAAGTGCTACCAGCACTAAACATTCTACAAGAAACAGCTCCAGTACTTATTATTAATACCCACCCATCCAGGTATGTCTAAAGGTCAGTTCCCTGTGCTTTCTCCTATTAACCTGGTGAACTTGGGCATCCTGAGGTAATGTAGCAACTGACTCATGTACACTGACAACCCTCTCCTCTTACCTCCCAACATTCAGACTTGCAAGAGATACACTTATATATCCAAATTGGAAGCCATGCACTCTCCAGCCAAGATCGGAATAGCTGGTCAAGAGGAGAAGGTCAACCCTTGCACACACGACATGGAACACATAGCCCTCCAGAAAACACACCAGCACTGCCTTCACATAAAAACACAAACCACACACCCGCCTTTGTGGAGGCTCTCAATAAAATTCTACACAAACAGCAGATGATTCCAAGGCAGAAATGCACTCGACCACCACAACACAAGACAACACTAATCATGAGACACATAACTCTCCTAAACAGTGTGCCACTCAACCAAAGCCCCTAAGGCAGAACAGCATGCCCAACACACTAGTCATAGGTGACGCGATAATGAGGCACACTGATGTCCCACTCACTAGGTTGAATAAGGAGAAAGTAACAGTCAGCTGCCTGTCAGATGCCAGGATCCACCACATAATGCACGCACTCAGGTCCCTCAACAACAGCTACAAATATGACTCTGTCATTGTACATGTGGGTGTGAATGACCAGAGATGTACCTCCCTGGACTACATGAAAAGAGACATGGAGGAGCTCTCGGATTATGTAGCCCAGGCGAGTGTGACCCTAGCCCTGAGCAGCATCCTACCATCACCCAGAATGATACCACAGTACAAGCAGAAAATTATCGATTTCAACAATTGGCTAAGTTTCTGGTGTCATTCTAAGGGGATCCAGTATCTGTCTGCCTGAAATTACATGATTAACAGACCTCGATGCTTTGCCAGAGATGGCCTGCATCTGTCACTCCTGGGCTTCCGGATACTGGCCAAGGCTCTTGCCACCCCTGTAGTGCCTTTTTTAGGTGGTGTTCCAAAGACCAAATTACCACTGTAACAGCTACAAACAAATGCAATCTGAGGGTCATGCTGCTCAACACTAGAAGTCTAAATCTGAAAATGCACTTGCTCGAACCACTCCTTAAAATGGAGAACATCGACATTTGTGCTGTAACATAGACCTGGTTCAAGGCAGCAGAAAGCATCCCTGCACTACCAGGCTATAACTCATTCCACACCTTTTTGCCCCAGAACTTGGACCAAAGCTCCAAAGGCGGTGGTGTTTCCATATTCATAAAGGATGCGCACACCTCCAGACTGGTAGCCCAACATAAAGCATCAGAGATACTTCAGGTGCAGCTAACATTGGGTAAGACAGCAATTCAGGTTGTAGCCTGCTACAGGTCCGCAACAATGTCCCAAGACTCACACTCCATGTTCCTAAGCACATTGGAGAATATTAGGGTCCAACCTAGCACTCTCATATGGGGCGACTTCAACTACCCCTCCATTAACTGGAAAAACTACTCATGTACCAATACACTTGCCAAACGTTTCCTGGAATTCATTAATTCAAATGCCCTGGACCACCTCGTTCCTACCCCCACTAGAGGTAGCAACATCCTTGACCTGGTCATCACTAACATGGGCAACCATTGCTCTACACCAGTAGTTAACTCCTCCTTGGTTAGATCCAACCACAAACTAATCACCCTAGAAATCCACATCCCTCTCAACCCCCCCCCCCCACAACTTAACCACCATGAAAAACTTCTTCAAAGCTAACTTTGGGCTCCTAATAACAGAGGTGGCTAACTTCATGGCACCCATGCAAATGGAGATTAGTTGCATGACTGCCGAATCATACACCAATGCATTGTACAAACACCTACACAAATGCGTGGATCTCGCCATACCCAATAGAACCAAGACACTCTCCTCCAAAAAAAGGAAGCTAATCTGGTTGTCCCCTGCCATAAACAAACTCTACAACAGAAGGAGGCAACTGATGCTGAATAAAGTGAAATCCCAATACTGGAAAAACTCCCTTATCAACCTCAACAAAAAGATGAGATCCCTCATCAAATACTCTAAAGCTAGCTATGAAAACAGAATTGCAGCAGATAGTAAAGACAACCACAAGACCTTCTATAGTTATGTAAAGATTCTCCATGGCAATACCCAGATTTGCTCTGAGCTACTGCACAATGGTGACTCCTATACCAATCCAACAGATATTGCCAATATACTAGCTGAAAGGTTGTGCATCAGGGCTGGCAACTCGGCACGTAAAAATCTACTGCCAATCATTAGCGGACCGGAGTTCTGCTGTGGCGACCCCTAACCAGGAAAAGCCAAAAGACACAACAACAACAACTAGCTGACAAATTCAGTGCCAACTTTACCCCCCCCCCCAAGGACCAATCACAATACCAGTAGATTGCCAGGCACCCAGTATTACTGCTGCACAGGTTAAAACAGCACTGTCCAAGACCAAGAATACAACTTCCATGAGACCTGACAATATCGCTGGCTTTGTTCTACATGAATGACAGAGTGAATTGGCACCTTACCTGTGTGCCCTGTTCGATCACAGCCTCACCTCAGGCTTTGTCCCTACTGAATGGTGCACTGTGACAGTCATTCCTCTCCACAAAGGAGGAACAATTACAGACCCTGGGAACTATCACCCCATTAGCCTGATGGGTCTGATATGCAAAGCTATGGAATGCATCATCAGGGACCTAATAAACAAGGATATAGGGAATCTCCAAACTCTGGATTCCACACAGTTTGGTTTTGTGAAGGGTAGATCATGTCTGCTCAACTTGGTCGACTTCTATGAGTCAGTCACCAAAGCTGTGGATGAAGGCAAGGTGGTTCATACAGCCTACCTTGATCTGGCCAAGGTATTTGATAGCATTCCCCATTCAGGAAGCATAGAAAAACTCACTATGCTAGGCATCAACCCCTATATCTCTAGGTGGGTTTCTACAGAAAGACCTCACAGAGACCAATGACTGGTGTCAGAACCATGGCCTTAAGGTCAATGCCAAAAAATCTGTCATCATCCCCTTTGGGAAAAACCCAGTCCCATGAACTACCACATTGATGGTAGTCCACTGAACACAGAAGGTGTTATAAGAGATCTAGGAACACAGGTTCACAGCAACCTCTCTTTTGACCACCACATTGCCACTGTGGTCAGAAAGTCCTTCTATGTGACACATCTCATTACTAAGGGTTTTGCATCCAGGAAGAAAGAGGTCATTGTCTCCCTCTACTCTTCCCTCATTAGGCCAATCATCAAGTACAATACCACATTTGGCATGTACCTCACTAGACACGTGCAACAACTGGAGAGGCCGCAAAAGTACCTCACAAAGAGGATCCTAAGCCTTAAACACTTGTCCTATATGGACAGACTCAAAAAACTCCAACTATTCTCTGTCTCATACTGCCTACTTAGAGGCTATCTCTGCTTGACATACAAAGCCATGTCTGATCCAGCTCTGTTAGAAATGCTACATCTGAAGAAATCCCAATCCCTCCGCATCACATGCTCCAGTGACCTCAACTTCGTTACCACACTCAACAGAACATGCTGGAGGGACATGTTCATAACTCAGAGACTGCCGATGCTATGAAACAGACTTGCCATACATATCAAACAGAGCACGTCAGTGGCCCACTTTAATTTTACCTCATTCCCTAGATATATTTTCAGAAGAAATTTCTACCCTAACAGCTCCCGAATCATTTCCACTACCCATTCTTTAAATTCCTCTCTTTTTAACAGATAAGAGAGAAAGCTCTGATATCTCATTTTTATTTTGTTACCCTGTGTTTTTATTTTAGTTATTATTGGCCCATGATCTGAAATGGTTATTAGGTGCATATCAATGCTTTCAATTAAATGCACATGTCCCTGTGAAATGTAAATTCTATCTCACTTAGCCCAGTTTTTGTATCTTGGGGAATGATGTGTAAATTCACTCCAAAATCCTACTACTGAATTCACATCTTCCAAGTCAAATATTTTCTTCAGTTTCTTCAAAAATCTACTCTCCTTTTTATATTTTCCCTTCTGCCCCCACACACACATCTTCACTGCTGCAACTCAAATTCCAATCCCCACCTATAAGTAATATTCTTTGTTGAAAGCTGATTATTTTTTCTAAAAATTTCTTAAGCTCCATTATAGCAGCTGTAGGTAGAATATAAATACATGCCAGTGTAATCGTCCTCCCTTGCCAGTAGCCTTTTGTCCACACAGCTGTTTTGACCACACTTTTCTTCTTTTTTTCAGTGACTACAATTCTTAAAACTGAATAAGGAAAAAGAGAAAATAAGGGAAAAACAGGAGCACCTGTTTGCATTAGTATCCCAATTACACTTAAAGATAACTCAAAAAATTTACTTTATGGCATGCAAAGAAAATCATGCACTATAAACATATTACTATTAAGAAAAAAATCGTTCTACTTACAGTTAACGTTCTCCCTCCTCTTCCCCTCTCCCAAGTATTTTTCTAAATATTAATGACATGAAATAGGGCTTATTCTTTAGATTCCCCTACAAACTTAACAAAGTCAAAAAAGTTCATTATTTCCAGATTTTCTTGTTCTGTCAGGTTTCACAAATATAATTATTGATGTGTGGTCCCACATTTGTCAATTTCCAGGTAACTGGCTTTATTCCTGTTAACCTCCATCACCTGAATCCTGTACCTGCTTCCTTTCCAACACACTCTTGATTCTTCTAGTCACCTGTTGTACTTTTTTCCTTTTCTCAAGTATTTCCATTGAAACACTGGAAAAGGTTTCACTGGCACAGTCTCTCTGTCGTCTTTATTACTAGAAGAACAAGAAGCAGAATCTCTTCTGTTTTACAGTTCACTTTTTGTTGGACAAACATTTGTATTTCCTCTTTAGCATACTGCATCAAAAACAAATTTGTCCCTCCAGGAAAGAATATTTTGAAGATAGCTGGGTACAGCATTTTGAATTTCATGCCTGATTCTTGACAGTTCCTGAATAGTGGAATATATTTTCTTCTCTTTTGCCTGGTGTACAGTAAGTAATCATTCTCCACAAATACTGCTGTCTCCCACTTTTAGTACTTCGTCCTTCTGCCACAGTTTTGTCAGAATCAACTCCTTCTGTTGGTAGTATTGCATCTTTACTATTGAAGATCTAGGTTGCTTTCTCATAGTTATGTTTGGAGCATACACATGATGTGACCCTTCAATTTACAACTCCTGCTGTGGAATAGTGGTCCAGTTGCTTATTTGTGCTTTCATAAAATTAATACCATCTGTTCTTTTTAACTCTTCTGGTACAGAAGCAAATCTCAGGTTTTCCCCACATACTTTGTCCTCTAAATCTGTTTTTTTTTAAATATCTCTTCTTGAACAGTTTCATATTCAGCCAGCCTTTTCTTTATTTTTCCCTCTGATTTTTATAGTTTTGTCACCTCATCTGAATATCTGTTTAAAGTGTCTTCCATTTTTTTCCAGCCTTTTGTTATCTGAGTTGATGTGCTCCATCAGTGTTTTGCTTATTTTAATCAGGTCTGTGTGCAGTTGTCTTATACTTTCCTCTAGGTTACTGAAAGTCATGCCTGGAGCTTGCACTTTTTTTGCTGAGCAGCTGCAGTATTCTTCCCAGTCAGTGTTTTTTTGTCAACTTTTGTAGCTGATCTTCTTTTAAGTCCTCTGTATTTCTTTTTTTCCTGGCATCCAGGCAGTGCACTTACTAGCCAGTTACTGAAATTTACCCAGAAATATAAGCCCACTGTTTTTTTCTGCTGAATTTCGGTTTTCATAATGGGAGAGCTAGAATTAAGCTGTTACTCAATGTGCAGCCATCTTGGAAGTCCCCTTTCCTTTCTAAGTATTGATAGAGCAGATATCACTGAATTAGAAGTTGAAGATTCTTCAGTTCTGGTCAGAAAAGATACTCTTGTAATTGGAGATTCAGTTATTAGTAGGGTTGCCAGCTGTCTGGTTTTTGACCGGACTGTCTGGTTTTATGACAAATTGTCCAGTTACAAATTTCATTCAAAACTGGACATGTGAAGTTCCAGTTTTGTGCCACTGCCATGGTCTCAAGCATTTCTCCCGCACCATCTTTACTCTCTCTCTCTCTCCCCCATCCATATTGCCTGCGGTCCCAGTGTGATTTTTGGCTATAATGAGAGCCATTACATGACTATCTACTGTCCGGAAATAAGGGACACTGTCCGGAAAATGGCGACTGCCTTTTCTTGTCTGGAAAAAAATAAAATCTTTTTATTTAATTAAAAAAAATACTTTTTTAAGGGTGCTCTGCTTTAAGAACGCCCTTTGCGTCTGGTCACATGCACACAGATGCAGAAGAAGCTGAAATTGTTTACATGACGTCTTCATCTTCCACACAGTGGAATTTGAATTCCAGTCTCCAGAAGGTGTTTGGACTTCGCAGAAGACCACAACAATGAATGGCTGGACAAAATCAGAGAGGTAGGTGTATGTGTGAGGCTGCCGCTGCTATGAAAAGGAGAGCAACTGAAACGTAATTAATTTAAGGGGAAGTTTTTTTTTATAATTTGATCATGCAGAGCAGAGGCCAGGAAACATTGTATGGCATCTTGTACAGTCTCATTGTATTGCACTGCATTTCTGGTTTACACAAAGCTTCAGGGCTAAATTCTTCCATAACAAGTAAGTCACAAGATGCTTCTTTCATATGGGCTTTAGTGAGACGGTCTTCTGTAGAAGATACTGAGAGTATGTTGCTGTCGCTGTCCTAAGCTTACATTTCCAAAAGAAAATAATAATAATAATAATAATATACTATAAAAGACAGAGCTGCAGTCTATCTGCCTGTTTCAGATAACAAAAGGCCAGACGGTTCTTCCAGCAGACTTTTATTAATGATACTACAAATCCCAAGAAGGTGTTTAATTTTGTGTGACTAAGTACTAGTAAAATAAAACATGAAATGATACCTATTGTTGAAGTCGTTTATGCGATTATTGCAATTCTTTTATAAAATTATGTTGTTTAAAGCTGTTGAATGTTGTTAAAATATTTTAGAATGATAAAATATGGCAAACCTATCTGTTGCCATAGTATCTCACCTGTTAATATTACTATTACATATTACAATATTACTAATGTGCCTTTTGATATAATGCTCTATAATCGAGGGTTAGCTGTGGTTAATTGTTATTTGTGACATACAGAGCTGAGATTAGTATAGCAAAGGTGTGTAAATTGATGACCCTGCTAGTTTTCTGACCATCCACTAGTTGTCCACATTAAGCATATGCTCTGTAGCTTTCTATAAAAGGCATAGGTTAATTTTACAAAAGCTGCAAGACCAGTTGTGTCATTATGTATTGTTTTATACTAAGCATGTATTTTCAGACCATGCTATACATTTTCAGGTCTGTGTTATTGATGTAAGATATGATTGTTGTTAATACTGTGTCATTTCTTAGATCATTTTAAAATGTTATCATCCTAAACTTGGGAAAACAATGTGCAATGTTGTTTCAGTGAATGTGAGATTTATTTAAAGGCAGAGTACTTTTAAGGCTAAGTCTGTTTTCATTGTGAGACTGTATTGCTTTGTTTAGCAAATGTGTATCAGTGGTTTGTGCTATAAAATTTGAAATAAATGTTTTAAATTAAATCCAAACATCTCTAATCATTGTAGAAGTAAAGCAGAAGACAGTATGCACACTGAGAGTTTTGAACAATGTTTATGGCAACTGGGGAGAAATCGGCTGAAAGCAGGCATCCAGAACAGAAAAAGAGGGCGTTCCCATCAGTTGATGTCATTGTGATGTCACAAACGGACAGAACATGGATGGAGAAGGATGGGAATGGGTGGAGTTATGGGTGATGCGAGGGGCGTGACCTTAGCCTTGTTTTAGCCACAAAGAAAGCTGGTAACACTAATTATTAGAGGAACTGATACTTACATTTGCAGAGAAGATAATGAACTTTGAATGGTGTTGTTTGCCAGGAGCAGAAATAGAGCATGTGAGACAAGCCTTAGAATGCTTTACTGTAAGGAAGTACAGATCTGTTTTTATTCATGCCAGTACAAATGAGGTCATCTGCAAGGATTCTCTGACTGTTAGTAGGGAGCTTACAGCCCTCTTAGATAGCATAGCTTATACAGGTATTATGATGTCTTTTTCAGAAATCACATATAGAAAGGAGAGTCAGGCTGCCATGAATGAAACATTTTTGGGTAAATACCTACATGAAAAAAATGTCCATAGGTTCATAGGTTGGTACTAGGCTATCAGCCCTAGGGCCTATACAAGCTAGCCATAACAATTCCCTGGCTATTTCTTCCCACATTATTTACTTTCCTGGACCCCTGTCTAGCAGGGCAACTGTCGTGATCCCTGGGGTGAATTTCCTTTCTCCCATCCAATCATCAAGGTTCCTGTTGAAGAGGTCCAAAGAGGCACTCTGCTTTACATGTATGGGCAATCTATTCCAGAGTCTGGGGAGTCTCTGGGTCAGGAACCTATCCCTCCAGCATGTTTTGTTTATTGTGATGACAAGGTTTAGATCCCTGGAGCGTATAGCTCTGAGGGATTGGGATTTCTTTAAGTGTAGCATGTCCAACAGCTCTGGGTTTGACATGGCCTTGTATGTTAAGCAGAGATCGCCTCTGAGTAGACGATATGCGACAGAGTATAGCTGGAGTTTTTAAGGCGGTCAGCATAGGGCATCTGCTTTAGGCCTGTGATTCTTTTAGTGAGGTATTTCTGAGGCCTTTCCAGTTGTTGCAGATGTCTTGAGAGGTACATACCAAATGGGGCGTTGTATTCTATAATGGGTCTAATGAGGGATGAGTACAGTGGGACAATGACCTCCTTTTTCTGGATGAAAAGCCCTTCGTGATGAGGTGTGCCACATAGAAGGATTTCCTGACTGTTGTGGCGATGTGGTTATCGAAGGTGAGACCACTGTCCACCTGTGTCCCTAAGTCTCTTATCACACTTTCTGTGTTTAGTGTACTGCCACCTATATGGTAATTCATGGATACATGTTTTTTCCCAAAGGGGATAACAATACATTTCTTGGCATTGAGCTTGAGCCCATGGCTCTGGCACCAAGCATCTGTTTCTGTAAGGCCCTTTTGTAGAGTATCCACATCATTTGGGGATTCAATAATGGCTCTCAGTTTGCAGTCATCTGCAAACTTTGTTAGCCAGAGTCCCTTAGTGTTGACCTGTACTTCAGAGAAGTAGATGCCAAACAAGAGCGGCCCCAGGACTGAACCCTGAGGTACTCCACTTGTCACTTGTCTGGAGCTGGATTTTGAGTCGGCTACTTTTACAGTGTGGGTTCTATCAGTAAGCCATTTAGCAACCCATTGGGTGACATAGGGATTAATGCCCAACTTAGTAAGTTTATCTATGATTCCAGAGTGGGGGATGGTGTCAAAGGCCTTGGCAAGGTCTAGATAGGCTGTGTGGACCACCTTACCCTTGTCCATGGCTCTGAAGACTGATTCAAAGAAGTCAATCAGGTTCAGGAGACAAGATCGGCCCTTCACAAACCCAAACTGTGTGGGGTCCAGTGTTTGAAGGTTGCCAATGTCTTTATTTATAAGTTCCATGATAATACGCTCCATGGCCTTGCAGATAAGGCTTGTCAGACTAATGGGACGGTAGTTTCCGGGATCCAAGGTGGATCCCCCCTTGTGGATTGGGATAACTGTAGCTCTGCGCCACTCAGTGGGCACAAAACCTGAGGTGAGGCTATGATTAAACATGACACTTAGGTGAGGTGCCAGTTCATATTGTAGTTCATGTAGTACACAGCCCAGGATGTCATCTGGTCCCATGGATGCTGTATTCTTGGCTTTAGAGAGTGCGTTTTGTACCTGTGTGGATGTTATTACTGGAATTTGGCAATCTTCCGGTATTGAGATGGGCCATTTAGGGGGTGAGAGGGGGGTGAAGTTGGCACTGAATCTATCTGCCAGGATATTGGAAATATCCTTCGGATCAGTATATTTAATGCCATTCTGTTTTAGCTCAGAGCAGATCTGAGCATTGCCATTTAGATTCTTGACATAGTTATAGAATGCTTTGTGGTTGTCTTTGGAATTTTGGCAATTTTATTTTCATAACTAGCTTTGGAGGATTTTATGAGGCATCTCAGTTTCTTACTGAGGCTAGTAAGGGAGTTTTTTGCATCCTGGGATTTTCCTCTTTTCTGCAAAAGCTTCTTCCTTTTGTTGTAAAGTTTGTTTATGGCAGGGGACCACCAGATTGGCTTCCTTTTTTTGGATGAGAGCATTTTGGTTCTATTTGGGATGGCACGATTCATGCATGAGTGGATGTGCTCGTACAGTGCCTTAGTGTAGGATGCAGCAGTTGAACTTTCAGTTCCCGTCTGCATGGGTGTCATGAAGTTTGTCACTTCTGACTTGAGTAGCATGAAGTTGGCTTTGGAGAAGTTTTTTATGGTGGTTTCTTTACTGGGGGGTGGGGGTGGGATGTGGATGTTAGGGGTGATTAGCTTATGGTAAGACCTGACTAACAAGGGGGTGACCATAGGTATGGAGCATTGATTTCCCATGTTGGTAATGACCAGATCTAGGATATTGGAGCCCCTGGTGGGACTATGGATTAGTTGATCCAGGGCATTGGAATTTATGAATTCCAAGAACCGTTGCGCAAAGGTGTTGGGACATGAGTAGTTTTCCCAGTTAATGGCAGTGTAGTTAAAATCACCCAGTATTAGGGTGTTTGGTTCTATCTTAATATTTTCCAGTATGTTTAGAAAGGTGTAGTGAGAATCTTGGGGTATGGTGGGGGATCTGTAGCAAGCTACAATTTGGATTGCAGTCTTACCTAGTGTTAGTTGCACTTGGAGAATTTCAGACACATTGTGTTGGCCAACTAGCTTGGTGGTGTGAATATCCTTGGTGAATATTGACACAACTCCACCTTTAGTGTTTCGGTCCTGGTTTGGTGGCCAAAAAGTGTGGTAAGAGTTGTAGCCTGGTATTGCAGGGGTGCTCTCTGGAGCCTTGAACCAGGTCTCAGTTACTGCACAGATATCGATGTTCTCCATTTTTAGGAGTGCCTCGAGAGAGTGCATTTTGAGGTTTAGACTTCTAGCATTGAGTAGCATTACCTTCAGATTTTGCATGCCTGTACCTGTTACGGTGGTGGTTTTGTCCTTTGAAGTTTGCCTAAAAAAGGCACTATAGGGGTGGCAAGAGCCTTAGCCAGTAACCTGAATCCCAGCAGCGACAGGTGCAGACCATCTCTGGCAAAGCATCGTGGTCTGTCAATCATGTCATCCCAGGCAGACAGATACTGGATCCCCTTTGAATGACACCATAAGCTTAGCCAATTGTTGAAGTCAATCATTTTATCCTTATATTGTGGTATCATTCTGGGGAAAGGCAGGATGCTACTCAGGGCTAGGGTCATACCTGCCTGGGCCACATGATCCGAGAGCTCTTCCATGTCTCTTTTCATGTAGTCCAGGGAGGTACGTCTCAAGTCATTCACTCCAACATGGACAATGACAGAGTCATATTGGTACTTGTTGTGGAGTGACTTGAGTGCATGCATTATGTGGCGGATCCTGGCACCCGACAGGCCGCTGACTGTAATTTTCTCCTTATTCAACCTGGTGAGAGGGACATCAGTGTGCCGGACTATAGAGTTACCTATGACTAAAGTGTTAGGTACATTGTCTTGCCTTAGGGGCTGTTGCTGGGTGGCACACTGGTGTTGTGAACTATGTGTCACATTGGTTGTGATTGGTGTTTGTTTGCGTTTCATCTTCAGAGGTCTTTGTTGCTTGGGCAGGTTATAGTTAAGGGCCTCTGCATATGTGGATTTAGTGTTGCTATATGTGGGTGTTGGTGGTGCGGGTTTAGAAGGGCTATGTGTTGCTTGAGGTGTAGTGTGGGTGTTAACCTTCTCCTCTTGACTGTTTAGCACAATCTTGGGTGGAGAGAGCTTTGCTTCCATTTTGGCTATGTAAGTGCATCTCTCACAGGTTGTAGTGTTGGGTGGTAGGAGGAGAGGGTTGTCTGTGTATATGAGGCAATTGCTGCATTGCCCCAGTATGCCCAGATTCACCAGGTGGACAGGAGAAATCACCAGAAGCTGACCCTTGGACATGCCTGGTTTGGGGCTTGTTTTCTTTGTAAAGTATAGGAGCTGTTTCCTTAGCAAGGTACTTTGCAATTATAGGCTGTTTAGTGCCTACTATTAATTTCTCCTTGTTAACAAGGAGAGTTCAGTGTTTGTATGAGTTTAAGGCTTCCTAGTGCTTTCCAGCAGGTATTAGAGAAAGTGCTAGTCACAGGGATGCTTAAAGGTAAGATTGAAAAGAATGCACTCTGCAGTGTGCACTAGAGAAGTTAGATGTGAAAGTAGGTAACTTGAGTTTTACCTGTTTAAAAAGTTAAGGTTTAGTGGAGAGGTACTATTTTTAAAACAGCAAGATGGATTGAAAGGGGTGGTCACTTTTGTATTTTGATACTATGAAATACTGTAGGATGGCCAATAAATTTAAATAATTGAAGGGGTGGGATTTCAAAAATGATGATTTTGTGATTACTCACATAAGCCAGTGAAAGTAGAGAGAAATGAGATATATGGTCAGATTAACATAAGAGGCGGGCAACTAGAAAGACAGTGGTATTTTGGTATTCTGCTCGACTCAGAACAGAGAGAGCTGTGGTCTCTTTTGAAGTTTTAATATGCTGTTAAAACAGAATGCAATCAAAACACAAAGTAAAGAAAACAAACTACAGTATTCAAAATATAAAAAGGCAATACAGTAATACAAAAATAAAAGCAAACTAACCTTTCCTTCACAGCAAAGTGTAGCAGAGTCTGGATGAGCCTTTCTGGTAAAGCTCTGAAATGTTTTAGTTTACTCCTTAAATAGAAATTTTAGTTCCTAGCTCCACCCCCTCTGTTAACAAGTGATTAACCTTAAGTGACCTCTTCTGTCTTATGAATGAGTCCTTAATTAATCAGTTCTTATTTCTGCCTGACTCAGAACAGAGAGAGCTGTGGTCTCTTTTGAAGTTTTAATATGCTGTTAAAACAGAATGCAAGCAAAACACAAGGTAAAGAAAACAAACTACAGTATTCAAAATATAGAAAGGCAATACAGTAATACAAAAAATAAAAGCAAACTAACCTTTCCTTCACAGCAAAGTGTAGCAGAGTCTGGATGAGCCTTTCTGGTAAAGCTCTGAAATGTTTTAGTTTACTCCTTAAATAGAAATTTTAGTTACTAGCTCCACCCCCTCTGTTAACAAGTGATTAACCTTAAGTGACCTCTTCTGCCTTATGAATGAGTCCTTAATTAATCAGTTCTTATTTCTGTCTGACTCAGAACAGAGAGAGCTGTGGTCTCTTTTGAAGTTTTAATATGCTGTTAAAACAGAATGCAAGCAAAACACAAGGTAAAGAAAACAAACTACAGTATTCAAAATATAGAAAGGCAATACAGTAATACAAAAAATAAAAGCAAACTAACCTTTCCTTCACAGCAAAGTGTAGCAGAGTCTGGATGAGCCTTTCTGGTAAAGCTCTGAAATGTTTTAGTTTACTCCTTAAATAGAAATTTTAGTTCCTAGCTCCACCCCCTCTGTTAACAAGTGATTAACCTTAAGTGACCTCTTCTGTCTTATGAATGAGTCCTTAATTAATCAGTTCTTATTTCTGCCTGACTCAGAACAGAGAGCTGTGGTCTCTTTTGAAGTTTTAATATGCTGTTAAAACAGAATGCAAGCAAAACACAAGGTAAAGAAAACAAACTACAGTATTCAAAATATAGAAAGGCAATACAGTAATACAAAAAATAATAGCAAACTAACCTTTCCTTCACAGCAAAGTGTAGCAGAGTCTGGATGAGCCTTTCTGGTAAAGCTCTGAAATGTTTTAGTTTACTCCTTAAATAGAAATTTTAGTTCCTAGCTGCACCCCCTCTGTTAACAAGTGATTAACCTTAAGTGACCTCTTCTGTCTTATGAATGAGTCTTTACTTAATCAGTTCTTATTTCTGCCTGACTCAGAACAGAGAGAGCTGTGGTCTCTTTTGAAGTTTTAATATGCTGTTAGAACAGAATGCAAGCAAAACACAAGGTAAAGAAAACAATAATTGATTGTTTGTTGCACTTCCTTGTTTAAGTTTTGCTTAAAAGTTAAACAACAGGCTAATACACTCAAGTGTACTAGCTTTTGATAGCAATTAGTCGAAAAACACAGCATTTATTGTATTTTCTGCCTATCTGAAAAAAACTTGAAAAAAAACAAAAAAAAAAATACTCGTTTTCCATACTTTCCTAATAGTTTGTTCCAGAGATCAGATTTTGCTGATCCCTGGGCTTTGTCTTAGTTCCTGTGTTTCTCCATTTTCCTTGTTTGGTCAGGGGGAAGTTTCTTTACTCACCAGTGAAAGTGGGGAGTACTGAGCTGCCTGTTTGTCCTCAGAGGAGTGGTTTAAGGCAGTAACTTGTAGTTTATTGGCCATTTTGGGTCATTTCCTGTCTTTTCCAGCCCCCTGCTATAAAGCACGCTTTAGCTCACTTTAGCGCGGAGTTGCCACAGGAGCACACAAGAGCAGCGGTGGTTAATCAAAGTTAAACTATTCGGGCTACCTAAAGTCCACTCTTCAAATTTTCCCTTAAAACAGCCTTCCTTGAACTGTACTGCTAATCAAACCAGCGTATTCTATATCTAAAAAGTTCAGCTCTACTTGATTCTTAAGTAGACTATTCTTTATCTGTACAGCCTAGCACTTGCTCCTAAAGTATTTTTTTTACTTTGATATAGCACTTTTATTATACATAGTACCCCACCAGCCAAAAACCCCTTTTCGATCACCCACATCCCCCGGAGTCTTTCTAAAGTCTTTGTCTATTCCTTCTAGCATGTCGAGGGATCAGTTGCTAGTGTCCTCTCCTGCTCAGCTGGTGAATCTGGGAATATTGAGACAATGTTACAATTGTCTCATGTACACAGACAACCCTCTCCTTCTTCCACAAAATACAAATACATGCGAGAGATGCAACTATATAGCCAAACTGGAGGCTGAGCTTTCTCAACATGGACTGGCAAGATCAGACAGGAGGAGAAGGTAACCACACACACCACAAACCCAGTCTCACATAGTACTATCACAACTTCAAATCATACACATAAATACACAAAGACATACTCGGAGGCTCTGATCAAAAATCTACCAAAACAGCAGAGGCCACCAAAGCAGACACCCAAACAACTGCCACCTCAGGACACAACACATGCAACACATAAACCATATAGTCAGTGTGCCAAACAGTCACAGCCCTTAAGGCCAAACACAATGCCAGACACACTCGTCATTGGTGACTCCATAGTCAGACACACTGACGTCCCGCTCACCAGATTGAACAAGGAAAAGGTCACAGTAAGCTGCCTGTCGGGCGCTAGAATCTGCCACATAACGCAAGCACTCAGGTCTCTCAACAGCAGCTACAAGTACGACTCTGTCATTGTCCACGCTGGTGTGAACGACCTGAGACGTACCTCCTTGGACTACATGAAAAGAGACATAGAGGAGCTCTCTGATTATGTAGCCCAGGCAGGTATGACCCTGACCTTGAGCAGTATCCTACCTTCACCAAGAATGATGCCACAATACAGAGACAAGATGATCAGCTTTAATAATTGGCTTAAACTCTGGTGTCATTCAAAGGGGATTCAATGTCTGTCTGCCTGGGATGACATGCTGGACAAGCCACGCTGCTGCGAAAGGGATGGCTTGCACCTGTCACCCCCTGGGCTTCCGGATATTGGCAAAGGCTCTTGCCACCCCCATAGTGCCTTTTTAGGCAAGGCTCAAATTCTAAACCTACCACCCTAGAACACAAAAAAGGAAAAAAACTAAGGGTAATGCTGCTCAATGCCAGAAGTCTCAACCTCAAGATGCACGCACTCGAGGCCCTTCTCAGTATGGAGAACATCGATGTCTGTGCTGTGACTGAAACCTGGTTCAGGGCTCCAGAGAGCACCCCGGCACTATCAGGTTTTACCTCATATCATGCGTTCCGGCCCCAAAATCCGGACAACACCAAGAAGGGAGGGGGGGTGTCTATATTCATCAAGAACACCCACACCTCAAGGTTGGTGGCAACGCACAATGCATCGGAGACCATCCAGGTGCAATTAACCATAGGCAAGACTGCTCTGCAATTTGTAGCATGTTACAGGCCACCCTCTCAATCTCAGGAACCTCACAGAGCCTTCCTGAAAACACTGGAGGGGATAAATGTATCTCCAAACACCATCATACTAGGTGACTTCAACTACCCAAATATAGACTGGGATCACTACTCAAGCCCCAACACTCTAGCCCAAAGGTTCCTAGAGTTCATAAACTCAAATGCCATGGAACAACTAGTCACCATCCCCACAAGAGGAGAAAACATACTAGATCTCATCATCACGAACATGGGGTCACAATGTTCAACACCGGAAGTATACCCCTCACTGGTGAGATCAGACCATAAACTAATCTCACTGGAAGTCCACATCCCGCCCCACCTGAGATAAAAAAGACCACAGTGAAGAACTTCTCAAAAGCCGACTTCACACTTCTAAAGACTGGTGTGGTCTCTTTTAAGGCCCCCGAGCCTGTGAAAACCATTACTCAAGCCGCTGAATCACTCACAAATGCCTTCTACCAGCACCTACAGGACTGCATGGATCAGGCAATCCCAAACAAAACAAAGACTCTTTGTACCAAAGGCAAGCGTCCAGTCTGGTGGACCCCAGCCATAAACAAACTCTACAACAAAAGGAGGAAGCTACTACAAGATAGAGCAAAATCCTTAAAAGGGAAAACACCTTTGATCATTATAAGTAAAAAACTAAGAGCTCTCATAAAATCATCCAAGGCAAATTTTGAGAGAAAAGTCGCTAAGGACTAAAGACAATCATAAGGCCTTCTTTAGCTATGTTAGAAACCTGGGAGGAAACTCCCAGATATGCTCAGAATTATTTCAAAATGACGTAAAAATTACTGAACCTACAGACATTGCCAACATACTGGCTGACAGGTTCAGTGCAAACTCCCCCCCCCCTAAAGGCGAGATATCTACACCAGAGGCTTGTAGCACCCGAAACATCTCTAACGCTCAGGTGAGAACTGCTCTCTCCAAGGCAAAATACACAGCATCCATGGGACCAGATGGTGTCCCCGGTTGTGTGCTCCACGAACTCAATGAGGAATTAAACCCGCAGTTAGGGCAGCTGTTTAATCTTAGCCTCACCTCAGGATACATGCCTAAGGAGTGGCGTACGGCAACTGTGGTCCCACTTCACAAAGGCGGTGCCTCCACCGACCCTGGAAATTACCGTCCCATCAGCTTGACAAGCCTGATCTGCAAAGCTATGGAGAGGATCATAATGGAAATCATAAATAAAGACATAGGGGACTTGCAGACTTTGGATCTGACCCAGTTTGGCTTTGTCAAAGGCAGATCATGCCTTTTAAACTTGGTTGACTTTTTCGAAACAGTCACCAAGGCCATTGATGAGGGAAAGACAGTCCACACAGCCTACCTCGACCTGGCAAAGGCTTTCGACACAATACTCCACTCAGGTATCATTGAAAAACTCATCAGCTTAAATGTAAACCCATACATCACAAGATGGGTTGCAAACTGGCTAAGTGACAGAACCCACAGGGTCAGAGTTGCTGGCGCCATGTCAGACTCAAAGCCTGTCACAAGTGGTGTCCCACAGGGCTCAGTCCTGGGCCCACTCCTGTTCGGCATCTACTTTTCAGAAGTAAAAGCAAACACAGGAGGATTATGGCTGACAAAATTTGCAGATGACTGCAAACTGGGCGCCATAGTTGAGAACACATCTGACACAGATATCCTTCAGAAGGGTCTTATAGAAATGGATAACTGGTGCCAGAGCCATGGCCTAAAGTTAAACGCCAAAAAATGCATAGTCATACCCTTCGGGAAAAACAAGGTTACCCCTAGCTACCATATAGGTGGCAATCCACTAAGCACAGAAGAGGTTATCAGGGATCTGGGGACCCAGGTTGACAGTAACCTTTCATTTGACACTCATGTTGCCAAAGTAGTTAGGAAGACCTTCTACATTGCCCACCTGATCATGAAGGGATTCACATCTCGATCAAGGGAAGTCATCATCCCCCTGTACTCATCACTCATCAGACCAATGATTGAGTACAATGCCCCATTCGGAATGTATCTGACATGACACCTGCAGCAACTGGAAAGGCCCCAAAAGTTCCTCACCAAAAGGATAAAGGGTCTCAAAAATATGTCCTATGCTGCCCGACTGAAGGAACTCCAGCTCTATTCAGTCGCTTACCTTCTGCTCAGAGGTGACCTGTGCCTGACATACAAGGCCATGTCCAACCCAGAATTGATGAACATGCTTCACCTCAAAAAATCTAGATCCCTCAGAACTACAAGGGCGGGAGACTTAAACCTTGACACGGTTATTAATAGGACGTGCTGGAGGGACAGATTCATCACCCAGAGACTCCCTATGCTGTGGAACAAAATCCCGGTACATGTGAGGCAGAGCACCTCGCTGGCTTTGTTCAAGAGAAATCTTGACCAATGGATGGGAGATCGCAGATATACCCCAGGGATTATCTCAGTGTCACTGCTTGACAGAGGCACAGCAAAATAATGGGCATAGTATCCTCCAAAGTAAAGGGGTGGCGAAAGCCACAAAACTCTGGGCTAGGCTTATAAATGCCCTTGGGCAGATAGCCTAGTATGAACCTATGAACTACAGTATTCAAAATATAGAAAGGCAATACAGTAATACAAAAAATAAAAGAAAACTAACCTTTCCTTCACAGCAAAGTGTAGCAGAGTCTGGATGAGCCTTTCTGGTAAAGCTCTGAAATGTTTTAGTTTACTCCTTAAATAGAAATTTTAGTTCCTAGCTCCACCCCCTCTGTTAACAAGTGATTAACCTTAAGTGACCTCTTCTGTCTTATGAATGAGTCCTTAATTAATCAGTTCTTATTTCTGCCTGACTCAGTACAGAGAGAGCTGTGGTCTCTTTTGAAGTTTTAATATGCTGTTAAAACAGAATGCAAGCAAAACACAAGGTAAAGAAAACAAACTACAGTATTCAAAATATAGAAAGGCAATACAGTAATACAAAAAATAAAAGCAAACTAACCTTTCCTTCACAGCAAAGTGTAGCAGAGTCTGGATGAGTCTTTCTGGTCCCATTTTAAAAATAGAAATGTGTAGGGCATACAAGCCTAATTTTGGGCACATGTGTTCAGACAGGATGGTGTGTATTTGTCAAAATTAGGGAAGAGAAGATAATTTTTTGCAGCAGATAATTTGCAATATTTAACAAACACAAAGCAGGATTTTTGCCAGGTCAAAAATTTAATAATTCACAGATAGCAACAACTGATGCATCTCTGATGGTTGATAATGCTAGGAGCATTAATAATGAAGTTTTTTACTGAAACATTTGCTACATTCCCACAATATTGATTTTGTTATTGTTTGAGACACGGCTAAAGGGCAATGACTGGAGACCAATTCAGTCAGTTATAAATGTTTTTACTGTAACAGACATTCTAATAAAAAATTAGGTGGAGGTGTTATGATAGGGGTTAAAGAAAGTTATGACTAAATTGACCATTTGGGCACAGGAGAATAATATGCTGATAAATACATCAAAAACTAACCAGATCAGATTAGGGAGACATAAACTGAACAGGATGAAGAATGGAAATGCTGTTGGTCCAGATGACATACCTGTGGAAGCATGGAGGTGATTTGGAGAAATGGCAGTGGAGTTTTTAACTAGATTGTTTAATGAAATGCTGGAAAGTGAGAGGATGTCTGAGGAATGGAGAAAAAGTGTTTTGGTACCGATTTTTAAGAATAAGGGTGATGTTCAGAGCTGTGGTAACTACAGAGGAATTAAATTGACCAGTCACAGCATGAAGTTATGGGAAAGAGTAGTGGAAGCTAGGTTAAGAAGGGAGGTGGATGATTAGTGATCAGCAGTATGGTTTCATGCCGGGAAAGAGCACTGCAGATGCGATGTTTGCTCTGAGAGTGTTGATGGAGAAGTACAGAGAAGGTCAGAAGGAGTTGCATTGTGTTTTTGTGGACTTATAGAAAGCATATGACAGGGTGCCTAGAGAGAAGTTGTGGTATTGTATGAGGAAGTCGGGAGTGTCAGAGATGTATGTAAGAGTGGTACAGGATATGTACGAGGGGTTCCCTATTAGAAGCCTGAAACACTATAAGCCTGAAAGTCAAAATCCTGAAAACTATAGACTGAAAATGCAAAATCTCGAAAGTGCAAAATCCTGAAAGTCAAAATCCTGAAAACACAAATAATGCTAATATGTCACTATAAAGACACTAATATCTACCAACTGACCCTGACCCTAACCCTAACCCTAAGGTCCGTCACTATCGCACACTCACCTGACCAGCCTAACCCTAACTCACTTAAACCGCCTAACCCCAATATTTGTCACTATTGCATACATGCCTAACCTGCGCCCTAACCCTAACTCACTTAAACCGCCCCTAACCCTAACATAAAACCAACCGCACACTTACCTGGACCCAACGCATGACCTAACACCACAGGGCTAACAATAGCAAAGCCACAATGACGTCAGTATGTCCATTTTGTGTTTTCAGGATTTTGACTTTCAGGATTTTGCACTTTCGAGATTTTGCATTTTCAGTCTATAGTTTTCAGGATTTTGACTTTCTGGCTTATAGTGTTTCAGGCTTCTAATAGGGAACCGTACGAGGGTAGTGTGACAGTGGTGAGGTCTGCGGTGGGAGTGATGGATGCGTTTAAGATGGAGGTGGGATTACATCAGGGATCAGCTCTGAGTCCTTTCTTATTTGCAATAGTGATGGACAGGTTGACAGACGAGATCAGACAGGAGTCCCTGTGGACTATGATGTTTTCAGATGACATGTGATCTGTAAGGAGAGTAGGGAACAGGTGGTGGAGACCATGAAGAGGTGAAGATATGCTCTAGAGAGAAGGGGAATGAAGGTCAGCAGGACTAAGACAGAATATATGTGTGTGAATAAGAGAGAGAATAGAGGAATGGTGAAGATGCAGGGAGTAGAGGTGGTGAAGGTGGATGAGTTTAAATACTTGGGATCAGTAGTTCAGAGTAATGTTGAGCGTGGAAGAGAGGTGAAGAACAGAGCACAGGCAGGATGGAGTGGGTGGAGAAGAGTGTCAGGAGTGATTTGTGACAGACGAGTACCAGTAAGAGTGAAAGGGAAGGTCTACAAGAGGGTAGTGAGACCAGCTATGTTATATGGGTTGGAGACAGTGGCATTGACAAAAAGGCAGGAGTTAGAGCTGGATGTGGCAGAGTTAAAGATATTAAGATTTGCACTGGGTGTGATGAGGGTGGACAGGATTAGGAATAAGTATATTAGAGGGTCAGCCCAGGTTGGAAGGTTTGGAGACAAAGCTAAAGAGGCAAGATTATGTTGGTTTGGACATGTGCTGAGGAGGGATGCTGAGTATATTGGGAAAAAGATGCTAAGGATGAAGCTACCAGGTAACAGAAAAAGTTGTAGGCCTAAGATAAGGTTTATGGATGTGGTGAGAGAGGACATGCAGGTGATTGGTGTGACAGAGCAATATGCAGAGGACAGGAAGAAATGGAAACAGATGATCTGCTGTGGCGACCCCTAACGGGAACAGCCGAAAGAAGATGATGGTCCATGGGTGTGAACATTTAAGTTATTATGGAAGACTAAAATATCTGAACATGTACAGTGCCTAATATAGATATTTAAGAGGGGATCTTACTCAGGTATATAGGGCATTTAGAGATAACTACCTCTAAGAATGTTTGGGGTTATTAACAAGTAGTAGAGCATCATCAGATAAACTAAGTAGAAGATTCTAGAGGAATGAGAAATGTACTAATTAATTCTCAGGAAGCACCCAATGCATGGATTAAACTACCAAATTACATTAAAGCAAGCACTAGATTAGATATTTTTAAGAACAGCCTGAGCACTTGCTATGGGAACAAGTGTTTTGGTATACTGGCAGGCTAGAAGACCATTAATGCCAGTGCTTGACATATTTGTATGTATATATGTACTACAAATCATATAATGACAAAACTGTGTGACATTCATCACATTGCTACAGGAACAGACAGAAGAGCACCTCTTTTACCATCTGCTTTGTAAAATGGGCTGTATTACCTTGGACAATACCATATGGTTCATGGAGTCAGCAGATTGGGCTTTCCAATATGGCTGCACATTGATCAACAGCTTAACTTCAGCTCTCCCAGTGTGAAAACAGAAACTGAAACACAAGGAACAGGAAGTCTTGCCACTTTTAATAAATTCAGCTACTGGCTAATAAGTACACTACCTGGATGACAGAAAATAAATTTACAGAGCCTGAAAGAGGATCAATTAGACAAGGTGAAGAGAAACACTGAATGGAAAGAGCCCTACAGATGTTGAGCAAAAGGTAGTTCAAGCTCCAGCTTTGGTTCAAGGCATGACTTCCAGTAATCTAGATGGAAAATATGTCAAATGTGCTCAGAGCTGATTAAAATAAACAAAACACTGAAGGAGTATATTAATTTAAATAAAAAAAGGCTGGAAAATGGAAGAAACTTTAAAATGAACTGATCTTCTTCTTCTTTCGGCTTTTCCCGGTTAGGGGTTGCCACAGCGGATTACCTGTCTGCTCATGATTGGCAGTGGAGTTTTATGGTGTCAAGTTGCCAGCCCGGCGCCCAACCTTCCACAGAAGGCACACACACGCACTCATACCTAGGGCCAATTTAGAGTGCCCAATCCATCTACATCATGTCTTTGGGATGTGGGAGGAAACCGGAGCACCCAGAGGAAACCTACGTGACCACAGGGAGGACATGCAGACCCCACATAGAAGGCACCCCAGCAAAGGATCGAACCAGAGAACATCTTGCTGTGAGGTGACAACACTAACCACTGCACCACAGTGGCTGCCCTTTAAAATGAACTGATAAAACTGCAAAAATCAGAGATCAGAATGATGAAAATACTGGCTGAGTGTGAGACTGCTCAAGAAGAGATGTTTAAAAAATGATAGAATTAAAGGACAGTGCACATAAAAAAAAAAAAAGATTTTCTGCTGCACTAGAGAAAATAGAAGGAACAGACTGTATTAATTTTATGAAGGCACAAATAAGCAGCTGGACTGGTATTCCACAGCAGGAACTGATAATTTGAATGGCACACCATGTATATCTCCAAATCTGACTATGAGAAAGCAGCCAAGACGTGTATTAGTAAAGATGCAAACGTCCCAGCAGAGAGAGTTGATCCTGACAAAACTGTGGCAAAAGAACTAAGTATTAAAAGTCTGAGACAGTACAGCGTTTGTGGAAAATCATTATTCACTGTACATCAGGCAGAAGAGAAACAAATGTATCCCAGTAATCAGGAAGTGTTGAAAGGCAGGTGTGAGATTCAAGGTCCTGGAGGACCAAAGCCATTTTTTGGTGTAGAACAGGCTAAGGAAGAAATACAAAAGTTTGTCCAGCAAAAAGTGAGACATCAAGCAGGAGGGAATTCTGCTTCTCATTCTTCTGATAATAAAGCGCACAGAGAGGCTTTGCCAGTGAAACCTTTTCCACTGTTCCAAAGGAAAATGCATTACTGCTAAATACCTGAGTTGTTTGGCTTCTGCTACATACCTACAATCAATTGTATTACTAGCTGAATTAAGTACAAACTTTTCTGTCTATTTAATTGTTTCATTGAATATTGTGTCTGTGTCTCTCTGTAGTTATTTATTTTTCTATTTAATTGTTTCATAGAATACTGTGGTCTCTCTCTGTCTCTGCAGTTAGTTTCCCGCCCGTCCTCCCTGTTCTTGCTTTGGTATTAATCTTGGTGGCTTTAGAATTGCCCACCCCTCCTGTAAATTTGTGTTTGAACACTCCTCCTGGGTATATCTCATTTGCTCACTCAACCGAGTACAGTGAGATCATATTTTAACTTCAGACACTCCAACCAGTCCCATCTTTTCAGCTCTGTCCCAGCTCTATTCCAGTCTAGTGTGACTAGCTCACTCTACCTAATACAGAGAGAACATTTGTGAAGGTCAAGCCACTTGGGTCCTTAACTTTGAATTATCCTCTGTTTCTCCTTTCACCCTTTCGAAAAACATTTCTAAGCTTGTTTCCTGCCTTTCCTGTAACTAGTCTAGTCCAGATACCGATTTGCTGTAACCTGGGCTGTTTGTAAGCTTCTTAGCCTCCAAAGCCTTTCTATGTTGGAGGGAAGCCTTCTAGCTTATCAGTGGGAGTGGTAAGCACTATGTAGCCTATTTACCACAAGAGTGGTTTCTGGCCCAGAAATTGTAGTTTATTGCCCGTTTGGACAGTTTTTCCATCTCTTTCAACTTTCTGGTTCAAAAGCCTGCGTTTGCGCTTGTTTCCCACCTTTCCTGTAACTAGTCTAGTCCAGATACAGATTTGCTATATCCAGGACTGCTTGTAAGCTTCTGAGCCCCATAAGCCTTTCTGTGTTGGAGGGAAGCCTTCTAGCTTATCAGTGGGAGAGGTAAGCACTAGCTAGCCTATCTACCACAAGAGTGGTTTCTGGCCCAGAAATTGTAGTTTATTGGCCGTTTGGACAGTTTTTCCATCTCTTTCAACTTTCTGGTTTAAAAGCCCGCATTTGCACTTGTTTCCCACCTTTCCAGTAACTAGTCTAGTTCAGATACATATTTGCTATATCCAGGACCGTTTATAAGCTTCTGAGCCCCCCAAGCCTTTCTGTGTTGGAGGGAAGCGTTCTAGCATATCATTTGGAGTGATAAGCACTAGGTAGCCTGTCTATCACAAGATCCAGGTACAGATTCTTAGTTTTAGCACTTGAATTTGCTTATTCATGCTCAGCACTTGTTCAGAACTTGTTAGCACTAAATAAGCTACAAATTACTACAGCACTCAGCCTTCCTCTTTACCTAGAGGAAAACAGTTTTTGAACTTACTTTCCTCTCTTGCTTAGAGAAAAACAGCTCTTATACTCACTTTCCTCACTTGTCTAGAGAAAAGTAGTTTTTATTCAGGCATGTCCAAGGGTCAGCTCCCAGTGTTCTCTCCTGTCTATCTGATGATTCTGGGCATCTTGGGGCAATGTAGCAATTGCCTACAACCATCTCCTCCTACCACCCAACACCACAACCTGTGAGAGATGCACTTATCTAGCCAAACTGGAGGTAAAGCTCTCTCCAACCAAGACTGAACTTGATAGTCAAGAGGAGAAGGTAAACACTTGCACCACACCACACTCATCACATATCCCACTAAACCTACACCACCAAAATCCACACATAGAAACACAAAAACATTTGTGGAGGCTCTCAATAATAATCTGCTCAAGCAACAGAGACCTCAAAAGTAGAAACGCAAGCAACCTCCACCCCCCCAACACAACCCAAATGACACATAGCCCACAGACTCAGTGTGCCACTCAATCACAGCCCATAAGGCAAAATAATGTACCCAACACACTAGTCATAGGTGACTCTATAGTCAGGCACACTGATGCCCCACTCACCAGGCTAAACAAGGAGAAGGTTACTGTCAGCTGCCTGGCGGGTGCCAGGATCTGCCACATAACCCACGCACTCAAGTCACTCCACAACAAGTACAAATATGACTGTCATTGTCCATGTTGGTGTGAATGACCTGAGATGTACCTCCCTGGACTACATGAAAAGAGAGATGGAAGAGCTCTCGGATCTTGTAGTCCAGGCAGGTATGACCCTAGCCCTGAGTAGCATCCTGCCATCACCCAGAATGATACCTCAGTACAAGGACAAAATGATTGACTTCAACAATTGGCTAAGTTTCTGGTGTCACTCTAAGGAGATCCAGTATCTGTCTGCCTGGGACGACATGGTCGACAGACCACAATGCTTTGCCAGAGATGGCCTGCACCTGTCACCCCTGGGATTCCGGATACTGGCTAAGGCTCTTGCTGCCCCTATAGTACCTTTTTTAGGCAAGGTTCAAATGACAAATTCACCACCGTAAGAGGAACAGACAAGCAAAAACTGAGAGTAATGCTACTCAATGCTAGAAGTCTAAATCTCAAAATGCAATCCCCCGAGGCACTCCTTAAAATGGAGAACATCAATATCTGTGCAGTGACTGAGACCTGGTTCAAGGCTCCAGAGAGCACCCCTGCATTACCAGGCTATAACTCATACCACACTTTTCGGCCATGTAACCTGTACCGAAACACCAACGACGGATGTGTGTCTGTATTCATTAAGGATATCCACACCTCCAGGCAAGTTGTTCAACATAATGCATCCGAGGTTATCCAAGTGCAACTAAATCTGGGCAAAACTGCAATCCAAATTGTAGCTTGCTACAGATCCCCCCCATGCTCCAGGATTTCCACTCCTCTTTTCTTGATATACTGGAAAATATTAGGGTTCAACCAAACACCCTAATAATGGGTGATTTCAACTACCACACCATTAACTGGGAAAACTACTCATGTACCAACTCCTTTGCTCAGCGCTTTCTGGAATTCATAAATTCCAATGCCCTGGATCAACTTATCCACACCCTTACCAGGGGCAACAATATCCTAGACCTAGGTAAAAGACACTGCTGGGAACAGAGGCAACAAACACTTTAGGACCAAAATCAAGAAACTCTTTAATGCAAAACCAAAAGAAAACAAAACAGTAATGTAAAGCGCTTTTTGTCTGGCTACATAGCCAGACTTCTTCAGACAAAGAAAGCAAAAAGTTTGCAGCATTAAGTATTCACCCTGTACCTTCCTATTAAACTAATTAACCAATAAAAACACATCTACATAGAAGCAATTAAAAGTCAGTAATTAAATAGTGTTAAAACAGCCAAGTTCAGCATTACTATGTAGCCTTTTACCTAGTTTGTTGGTTCATTGTTCTTGAGAGTTGAATATCCTAGACGTAGTCGTTACCAACATGAGTGACCGATGTTCCACACATGAAGTCAACTCCTCGTTGGTCAGATCTGACCATAAGCTAATCACCCTAGATATCCACATCCCACCCCCACCCCCCCCATTAAGAAAATCATGGTAAAAAATTTCTCCAAAGCCAACTTCATGCTCCTTAAGACAGAAGTGTTGAACTTCATGACACCCATGCAGATGCACAATACAGTTACGACTGCTGAATCCTACACAAATGCACTCTATAAGCACTTACACGAGTGCATGGATCGTGCTATCCCAAACAGAACCAAGAAGCTATCCTCCAAAAAAAGGAAGCTAATCTGGTGGTCCATAAACAAACTCTATAACAGAAGGAAGAAATTGTTGCAAAAGAGAGTAAAATCCCGAGTGGAGTTCCCTGGTCAGCCTCAGTAAGAAGCTGAGATCCCTTATAAGAGCTTCCAAAGCTAGCTACGAAAACAAAATCACCACTAATTCTAGGGACAACCACAAAGTATTCTATAGCTATGTCAAGAATCTCAATGGCAACACCCAGATCTGCTCTGAGTCGCAGCACAACGGCATGAAAATTACAGAACCAACTGATATTGCCAACGTCCTGGCAGATAGGTTCAGTGCTAACTTTACCCTCCTCTCACCCCCTAAAGGGCCCATATCTATACAGGAAGAATTCAGAGTCCCTGTAATCACAACTACGCAGGAAAAAGCTGCACTCTCTAAAGCCAAAAACACAGCATCCATGGGACCGGACAACATCCCAGGCTGTGTTTTACATGAACTTCAAAATGAACTGGCTCCCCACCTAAGCACCATGTTCAATCATAGTCTCACATCAGGCTTTGTGCCCACTGAATGGCACAAAGCGACAGTTATCCCATTCCATAAAGGGGGAGCCACCACTGATCCTGGGAACTATTGCCCTATTAGCCTGACGAGCCTGGTCTGTAAGGCCATGGAACATATCATCACAGAACTCATAAACAAAAACATTGGTAACCTCCAAACTTTGGGCCCCACCCAGTTTGGGTTTGTGAAAGGCAGATCCTGCCTGCTGAACCTGATTGACTTCTTTGAGGCAGTCACCAAAGCTGTAGATGAGGGTAAGGTGCTTCACACAACCTATCTTGACCTCGCCAAGGCTTTCGATACCATCCTCCATTCTGAAATTATAGCTAAACTCACTAAATTAGGTATAAATCCCTACATCACAAGATGGGTTGCCAGTTGGCTCACTGACAGAACCCACACTGTAAAAGTTGCAGACTCCAAATCTGACTTCAAACCAGTGACAAGTGGAGTATGACAGGGTTCAGTCCTGGGACCTCTCCTGTTTGGTATCTACTTCTCTGAAGTACAGGCTAACACAGAAGGCCTTTGGCTAATGAAGTTCGCAGATGACTGCAAACTAGGAACCATAGTTGAGTCCCCAAATAATGTGGACATCCTACAGTAGGGCCTCACTGAAACAGATGCCTGGTGTCAGAGCCATGGCCTCAAGCTCATTGCCAAAAAGTGCATTGTCATCCCCTTTGGTAAAAACTCTGTACCAATGAACTACCAAATAGGCTGCAGTCTACTTAACGCCAAATGTGTGATAAGAGACCTGGGGACCCAAGTGGACAGTAGTCACTCCTTTGATAATCACATTGCCACAGTAGTCAGGAAATCCTTCTACATGGCATACCTCATCAGAAAAGGGTTCTCATCTAGGAAAAAAGAGGTCATTGTTCCCTTCTACTCGACACTAATTAGACCTATTATAGAGTACAACGCCCCTTTTGGAATGTACCTCATAAGACATCTGCAGCAGTTGGAAAGGCCACAGAAATACCTCAAAAAGAGGATTACTGGCCACAAACAGATGTCCTACACTGGCCATCTCAAAAAACTCCAGCTTTACTCCATAGCATATCGCCTACTCTGAGGTGATCTCTGCCTAACATATAAAGCTATGCCAAACCCAGAGCTGTTGGGCATGCTACACCTAAAGAAATCCCAATCCCTCCGAGGTACATGCTTTAGGGACCTAAACCTTGTCACCACAATAAACAGGACATGCTGGAGGGATAGATTCCTGTCCCAGAGACTTCCCATACTCTGGAACAAGCTACCCATCTATGTCAAGCAAAGTTCATCTTTAGCACTCTTCAAGAAAAATCTTGATAAGTGGATGGGAAATAGAAAATACACCCCAGGGATCACTTCTGTGGCTCTGCTCGACAGGGGCACAGGAAAATAAGTTTCTTGGGTGGCATAAGCCAGGGAACCTTGTTGGCTAGGCTTGCTTAGGCCCTTGGGCCGATAGCCTAATACCCACCTATGAGAGACAGAAAAGCACAGGAGTTGACTAGAAAAAGTGCGAGTATCTTAGAACTGAAGTGGAATCTAGAGTTGTGAGATGACCAGGAAAAAGACCAGCAATATGGAAATTAGTGAGTAAATGTGAGACTGCAAAGCACTATATAGCTGTATAAGAAAAGGTGAAAAGAGTGGGCTTTTGTTGACCTTGTTAACTTGTGGGGAACTGAGAAGCATTTGCTTCACTTCATGTCATTAATGTTATGAAGGACACTGAGGAGAGGGGAAGAAGAAGGAAAAAGGTAACTGTAAGTAAAACAAATTCTGTTCTTAACAGTATTTCTAAGAAACTTTTTGTACTATGAATTGCATGTTTTATAGTAAAAGTATTTTCAGTTGTTCTTGTACGTGATAAAGTTGCTAAATAGATTATTTTTTTCCTTCTCTTTTTTTCCCTCCTTTTTGCATTAATAAATGTAGGCATTACAGTGCAGAAAGAGAGGAAAGGCTAGACAAAATCATGTTTAAGTTAATATGTTGTAATCTTGGGTTTAGGTGGAGGTTGGGGTGTAAAAGTACACAGAACATAATATATGTAGAGCTGATATGCTTTCTCTTACTTTTCAATAGGTGAATGTCTGGATTATGACTCTTGGCTTTAGCTAATAACAAGTTTTAAGTGAAAAAGTAAATATGAAACAATGAATATAACGAAAAGTTTTGGCTTGTCTTTCAGGCTGCAGCAGAGGACTGTTTTTTTTTTTTTTTTTCTAATTTGTGACTTTATATTTATATTGACTGTCGATGTGAGGGACCTCTATACAGTGATCCCTCACGACTTAGGCTTAGAGTGGGTTAGGGACTTCCTGTACGTCAGAAATGTTAACAACAATACCATCTATGTTGTTGAAACACTACTTGAACTAGTTCTTACTAATAACTTTATGTTTTTTGAGGGAGATCTTTTTGTCCAGAAGTCAGGGGTAGCAATGGGCTCCCCCTGTGGTGGCAGTTTTGCCAACTGTATTATGGCTCAATGGGAGACCACAAAGTTATTTGAAGATCCGCTTTTTAAGCAAAATGTTGCCTGGTACACTAGGTATCAGGACGACATGTTTTTCCTGTGGAAAGGACCACAGGATGCTATTGCTGACTTCATTGCATCTATTTCTAGTTTAACTGACGTTTTGGAGTTCACTTATAGTATTGGGTTGGATTCCATCAGCTTTCTTGACATATGTATCCAAAAAGATTATGTCAACAAAAAGTTTAAAAGTTCCATCTTCAGGAAACCCACCTACTCTAATGCCTTTCTCCATTTTTCAAGTTGTCACCCCTACCACCAAAAGAGAGGGGTCGTTAAAGGGCAGCTTGTTAGAGCTACTAGGATGGTTTCTGAGGAAGTCGACTTTTTGGAGGAATGTAAATTGTTGGAAAGAATGTTTATAAAGAGAGGATATCCCTTGCCACTTGTGCAATCTTTAGAGATGGAGGTTATTAATAAACGGCAAAATGGATTTTATAAACCACTATTGCTAGTTTTTGGGTTAGAAGGGTCTGAAATGGAAGAACTAGTTACCCCATTGGAAGACCTAAGAAACAATAATAGAAATAAAAATGTTATTAGGTTCTTTTGCACTTACAACCTTGACCATTCCTTTATTAGGGCTACCTTGGCGAAAAATTGGGCTCTACTAATGGAAGACCCTCTTTTAGCCAAGGTTTTAGGTGATCAACCCACTATCACTTTTAGAAGAGGGTTGAATTTGAAATCTTTACTTCAATACACCAATAAAAGTAAGTGTTTTAGGCCCAAAGGAATGGTAAGATGCGGGTGTTGTCACCAATGTAAACACCTGAACCTAGCCTTTCAGGTCAACATTAGGGGGGTTCAGTTTAAAATTCAAGGTCACTTTTCCTGTGACTCAATGGGAGTAGTTTATTGTGCTCTATGTCAGGATTGCAACGCCTTTTACATTGGTAAAACTGAGCGAAAGCTTAAGCAATGCATATATGAGCACTATTATGCAATCACTAAACGTGACCTTATGAATGCCCTAGCTAGGCACATTAATGATCACCCTGGCCATTTCTTTAAGTTTTCAGTTCTCACCCAAATTAATAAGGATGATAGAGGTGGGCCCTGGCAGATTAATCTTGAAATCGAAGAATTAAGATGGCAGGTTTTGACTGCATCTTATTTAATGCCTGGTCTCAATGAGACCGTGTCCATTAAATGCTGTCTCAAAAGATTAGCCTTGAAAAGGTAGATTAAAAACACGCCTTTGGTGGCTCTGTTTATATTTTGTTTGTTTTTTGTTTTTTATTTAGTCTTTTTTTGCCCACCTTTTCTAAAAAGGTTTAGATTAAATTAAATGTTATCTTTTCTATGTTGATTTATTTGTTTTCTGCTATGTAGCAATTTTGTAAGTGTTGGTGTCCTTGGCACTTTTTAATTTATTTTTATTATAGCTTGTGCCTTTTTAAAGTTCTGCTTTATGGGTAGTATTTAATTCTTAAGCTTACATTTGGTTTTTTAACTGATTTATCTTTAAAGAATGTCTGATTTTTGTTAATTACTTGATTGTTTAATTTATGCATTAAGGCTTGCTATTTATTGAAGCTTGCAAGCATATGCTTTTGTCTGAGGAAGGGAAGTCATTGAATTTCCTGAAAGCGCTCACGCAATAAAGTGTCTGTTTGTTCTGTTCTGCCTGAAGCAACTAGTCCTGGTTTTCGTTTATTCAGTTTAATATATATATATATATATATATATATATATATATATATATATATATATCTCAATTCCACAGTCACACCAACTCAAAGAAGGGCAACCAGCACAACTCACCGACAGTGATCACCTATAAAAGGAGCTCTGATCCTTGGAGGGCTGATATTCATGTAAATAAGCACTTGAGAATTCTGTCTTGACCCCCCCCCCCCGTAGATTACTCCCATTTACCCCGATATGGACAGAATCCTTGAGATGTTCGATCCCTGTGCTCCTTCATTGACCTTTCCAACAAATTAACATGAATTTCTCCTTGTACAGTTAGATTTTCTGCCTCTATTTTTGATTTAATTTTAGATGCTCTGCCTCTATTTTTGATTTAATTTTGAGACGTATATCAAGTCTGGCATTTTGATTAGCACATATTGGTATATGTACAAGTTAGTAAATGAAAACTAGGTTTGCACTTCATGGTTTTCAACACTGCATAGAAATACTATGTCAATGCAGAACACTTACTTGACAGGTATAATTAAAGTTACAGATGAATGGCTAAATTCTTAGCAGCATGTGAATGCAGTATTACAGTACAGTAAAAAGTGGTACATTCAGAAATTCAGAAAATAAAGACTAGTAATTCTGAAGTCACATACCTCTCAATCTCTTAGCTCAAGAAATCTGGACAAAGCCAAAAATAATGGGAGAGACAAGGGCCCAAAATATGGACAAATGTTATTGTCCTTATAAAAAGTTGCTACAATGAAAGGTTTTTATGTTAGCATGCATTCTGAAGGATATGAAGTCTGAAACTCAAATGTAGCATCATCATTTTTCCCATATTTCTACATGGGGTGGGGGTGTCGTGTTAATTGTCACCATCTCTGTCGATTCAGTGCCACACTCCTGCCTCCTTTGACACCATGCCTGATTGTTGCAGGTCTTCTTTCATGCAATCCATCCACCTCTTTGTTGGATGCCCTCGTTTCCTCTTACCTTCTTCTTGTTTATCCCAAATTGTCTTCACCAGATTGTCTTCTGCTTTTCTGCACATGTAACCAGACCACAGTAATGTGTTCACTTTGATCTTTTCCGTAATTGGAGCTACTTTGGCTTCTGCTCTTATGTCCTCATTTCTTCATCTGTCCCACAGTGTGCATCCTACCACCCTTCTCAGACACTTCATTTCCATCACCTCTAGCTTTCTCAACTGCTCTGCCTTTACTGCCCAGGTTTCTCTACCATACAGTAGCACTGGTCGCACCAATGTTTAGTATACCTTGCTTTTCAGCTTCTTGGCCATTCTTCTGTTATACACTACACCTGACACGGGTCTATATTAGATACTCAAAGAGGTGTTTCATTGAACGCCTCTTCATCGACCCGTAAACCACGAAAACACAAAACAGCGAACGTGCATATAAGTGATTTCTTTCTCTGGGAAAGAAATCACTTACCCTAAACAAAAAAACACATCACTACAAACAATACAAAGTGGGGGGTTTCACCCATGACACCCCCCAATGTGGGGGGCTGTGCCCATCACTCACCCCTAACTAAATATACCAACTCTGAGATCACACTACAGTGGGGAAAATGGCAAAGTAACAGAGGTGGCCAAACGATTTCTTTCCCATGGAAAGAAATCGTTTATATGACCGGTTGCTGGTTTGTGTTTTTGTTATTTAATGGCCAATGAAGAAGCGTTCAATGAAACATCTCTTTGAGTATATAATAGGAACCCCCTGACACACTATGCCAGTTGGCTGCAGCCCTCTGATTCTGGCATTGACCTCTTCATTCAAAATTCTCTTCGCATCAACCACCCCTGCCAGATACTTGAAGCTATTAACCTGTTCCACTGTCTTCCCTTCTACCTCAATTCTCAGCTTCTTCTGAGTTCCCCAATTTGCTGCCATTACCAATGTCCTATCTATACTTAAGTTCATCCCATGTGCCTTCAGTTTTGTATTCTGTTCCCCTTTCCTTTTCTGAAGGTCTTGTTCAGAGCCTGCTTGTAATGCCACATCCATCTGCTTACAGCAACTTTGTTGATCTGTTCCCCTACAACCTGTTTGCTAATGTAGTCCATCACTGGTATGAACAGCAGTGGGTTCAGAGCTCAACCCTGGTGCACACCTACTCCCACTGGGAACCCCCTCTGTGAGACTGAACACTGTTTGTACTTACGTCATTGGGTCCTTATACATAGCCTGCACTAATTCTACCAATGTTCTGTGACTTCAATCCACCGCAGGACTGCCCAGATCAACTTTCTTGGGATCTTGTCGTATGCTTTCTCCAAGTCTAGGAATACCCAGCTGGACTCTCCTCATGTCTAGCTTCTTCTCAAGTATCTGTCTCATTGAGTCAGTTGTGCTGCATCCTGATCTGAATCTGAGCTGCTGATCTCCCGTCTTACATTCTGTTACTCTGCGTATTCATTTATCAATCACCATCTCCAGGAATTTCATGCAAAGTGACAGGAGTTTGATACCTCTATACTCCCCACAGTTGTGGATGTCTCCTTTGTTCTTGTACACTGACACGAGTATGTTTATTCTCCAGTCATCTGGCATACGCCCTTCTATCCATACTGCTACGAGGACCCTCAGGAGCCATTTCCTAATATCTCACCCAGCATCTTTATCATATCTGCTGTGACCTCTTCTGAGCCTGCCGCTTTCCCTGACTTCATTTTCCTTTGTGCTATTCTTACTTCTTCTAGGGTGGGCTCCTCTTCTTGTCTCATCATAGGCTGTGTGTGGGGCACTACAGCTTCTGTGGGGTTTTCTTCATTCAGAAGCTGCTAGAAATGTTCCTTCCATCTGCCTTTGATGTCCTGCAGACTGGTGAGCAGGTTGTTGCTGGCATCCCTTATGAAGGGTATCTCACTATGTTATTTATCTTTCTGTCTTTGTTTTGCAACCTAATATAGTTTCTTTGTGCCACCTACTGGGTCACTATCCAGAAGTTGATAGAGGGCCTCTAAAGCCCTGCTTTTTGATACTGCAACTGCTTTCTTAGCTTCTTTGTTAGCCAACCAGTACTCTTTCCTAGCCTGGTCCATCTTTTTGTCTGCCATTTTTTTCTGCATTCTTTCTTTCTGTAATATATGTCAATATTTAATGAATTTAATCCTCACTGATTTGCCAGAAAACCACAATTTTTTATGAGGAGCAGACTAAAATATGAGGCAAAAATATAGACATTCTGCAACAATTTGGACAGCTAAGAGGTGTGCTGGTGTATAAAACAGACTAATTTTCCTTTTGTAAAAATAAGCAACGATTAGAAATCACCAGAGGCAGTCAAGAAAAGCATTCAGTATTTATATGTAAAACTCTGCTTGCTTAAAGTTCATTTCCTTTTATTGACGGCAGAAAGAGTGTACAAAGGCCAAACTGTATCATCTACACTAACCTGAAAAATTAAACCTGTCAAAGTTACATTTATATATATATATATATATATATATATATATATATATATAGAGAGAGAGAGAGAGAGATTGAGAGAGACAAGGCACACTAGATGTAAACCTTGCACTACACAGATCATACCTTTTCAGTTTTAGCAGGCCCTTCCTATGGATCTAAACTAAAATGACTTCCTTCTTTCTATTCAGAGCTTGCCTTAAAATATACTTATTCAAAGAAGCAGTCTGTAAATGTTTTAATAATGTGTGACCTGACACACAAACCCTTATTTATTTATTGACGTTTGTTAACCGGGTTAGTCCAACTGGACTTGTGGCCCATTTTCAGTGGAAACCCGAGGAGAAAAGCTCCAACTATACATTTATATTACAGAGTATCATATTAATACTAAAATAATGAGGTGAGAAACAATTATACAGAGCAAAAGTTTTACATTTGTTGAGTACATGCAAAAAAGTTAAAGTTCCAAGTATGGAGAAGGAGCCAAAAAAGACATTGAGAAACATATACATTTTACAGTGAGATAATGCATTAGGTAGAGCAGTAAAACAAAGTAAATATATAATTCTACAGTTTGTAAGTACATTGTCACCTCTACAAACATTAAGACAGCTCACTCCAAGTCTAATGTTTGTTACCCTTAGCGCATCTTCACTATTTAAGTATTGCAGTGTGATGTAGAGGGTTACGGTAGTCTGTAAGTACTTTGTCACCTCTACAAACCATACAGACAGCTCACTCCAAGTCTAATGTTTGTTACCCTTAGCGCATCTTCACTATTTAAGTATTGCAGTGTGATGTAGAGGGTTACTGTAGTTTGTAAGTACTTTGTCACCTCTACAAACCATACAGACAGCTCACTCCAAGTCTAATGTTTGTTAACCTTAGCGCATCTTCACTATTTAAGTATTGCAGTGTGATGTAGGGGGTTACGGTAGTTTGTAAGTACTTTGTCACCTCTACAAACCATACAGACAGCTCACTCCAAGTCTAATGTTTGTTAACCTTAGCGCATCTTCACTATTTAAGTATTGCAGTGTGATGTAGAGGGTTACGGTAGTTTGTAAGTACTTTGTCACCTCTACAAACCATACAGACAGCTCTCTCCAAGTCTAATGTTTGTTAACCTTAGCGCATCTTCACTATTTAAGTATTGCAGTGTGATGTAGAGGGTTACGGTAGTTTGTAAGTACTTTGTCACCTCTACAAACCATACAGACAGCTCACTCCAAGTCTAATGTTTGTTAACCTTAGCATCTTCACTATTTAAGTATTGCAGTGTGATGTAGAGGGTTACGGTAGTTTGTAAGTACTTTGTCACCTCTACAAACCATACAGACAGCTCACTCCAAGTCTAATGTTTGTTAACCTTAGCGCATCTTCACTATTTAAGTATTGCAGTGTGATGTAGAGGGTTACTGTAGTTTGTAAGTACTTTGTCACCTCTACAAACCATACAGACAGCTCACTCCAAGTCTAATGTTTGTTAACCTTAGCGCATCTTCACTATTTAAGTATTGCAGTGTGATGTAGAGGGTTACGGTAGTTTGTAAGTACTTTGTCACCTCTACAAACCATACAGACAGCTCACTCCAAGTCTAATGTTTGTTGACCTTAGCGCATCTTCACTATTTAAGTATTGCAGTGTGATGTAGAGGGTTACGGTAGTTTGTATTTGTCATCTCTACAAACCATACAGACAGCTCACTCCAAGTCTAATGTTTGTTAACCTTAGCGCATCTTCACTATTTAAGTATTGCAGTGTGATGTAGAGGGTTACGGTAGTTTGTAAGTACTTTGTCACCTCTACAAACCATACAGACAGCTCACTCCAAGTCTAATGTTTGCTAACCTTAGCGCATCTTCACTATTTAAGTATTGCAGTGTGATGTAGAGGGTTACGGTAGTTTGTAAGTACTTTGTCACCTCTACAAACCATACAGACAGCTCACTCCAAGTCTAATGTTTGTTAACCTTAGCGCATCTTCACTATTTAAGTATTGCAGTGTGATGTAGAGGGTTACGGTAGTTTGTATTTGTCACCTCTACAAACCATACAGACAGCTCACTCCAAGTCTAATGTTTGTTAACCTTAGCGCATCTTCACTATTTAAGTATTGCAGTGTGATGTAGAGGGTTATGGTAGTTTGTAAGTACTTTGTCACCTCTACAAACCATACAGACAGCCCACTCCAAGTCTAATGTTTGTTAACCTTAGCGCATCTTCACTATTTAAGTATTGCAGTGTGATGTAGAGGGTTACGGTAGTTTGTAAGTACTTTGTCACCTCTACAAACCATACAGACAGCTCACTCCAAGTCTAATGTTTGTTAACCTTAGCGCATCTTCACTATTTAAGTATTGCAGTGTGATGTAGAGGGTTACTGTAGTTTGTAAGTACTTTGTCACCTCTACAAACCATACAGACAGCTCACTCCAAGTCTAATGTTTGTTAACCTTAGCGCATCTTCACTATTTAAGTATTGCAGTGTGATGTAGAGGGTTACGGTAGTTTGTAAGTACTTTGTCACCTCTACAAACCATACAGACAGCTCACTCCAAGTCTAATGTTTGTTAACCTTAGCGCATCTTCACTATTTAAGTATTGCAGTGTGATGTAGAGGGTTACGGTAGTTTGTATTTGTCACCTCTACAAACCATACAGACAGCTCACTCCAAGTCTAATGTTTGTTAACCTTAGCGCATCTTCACTATTTAAGTATTGCAGTGTGATGTAGGGGTTACGGTAGTTTGTAAGTACTTTGTCACCTCTACAAACCATACAGACAGCTCACTCCAAGTCTAATGTTTGTTAACCTTAGCGCATCTTCACTATTTAAGTATTGCAGTGTGATGTAGAGGGTTACGGTAGTTTGTAAGTACTTTGTCACCTCTACAAACCATACAGACAGCTCACTCCAAGTCTAATGTTTGTTAACCTTAGCGCATCTTCACTATTTAAGTATTGCAGTGTGATGTAGAGGGTTACGGTAGTTTGTAAGTACTTTGTCACCTCTACAAACCATACAGACAGCTCACTCCAAGTCTAATGTTTGTTAACCTTAGCGCATCTTCACTATTTAAGTATTGCAGTGTGATGTAGAGGGTTACGGTAGTTTGTATTTGTCACCTCTACAAACCATACAGACAGCTCACTCCAAGTCTAATGTTTGTTAACCTTAGCATCTTCACTATTTAAGTATTGCAGTGTGATGTAGAGGGTTACTGTAGTTTGTAAGTACTTTGTCACCTCTACAAACCATACAGACAGCTCACTCCAAGTCTAATGTTTGTTAACCTTAGCGCATCTTCACTATTTAAGTATTGCAGTGTGATGTAGAGGGTTACGGTAGTTTGTAAGTACTTTGTCACATCTACAAACCATACAGACAGCTCACTCCAAGTCTAATGTTTGTTAACCTTAGCGCATCTTCACTATTTAAGTATTGCAGTGTGATGTAGAGGGTTACGGTAGTTTGTATTTGTCACCTCTACAAACCATACAGACAGCTCACTCCAAGTCTAATGTTTGTTAACCTTAGCGCATCTTCACTATTTAAGTATTGCAGTGTGATGTAGAGGGTTACGGTAGTTTGTAAGTACTTTGTCACCTCTACAAACCATACAGACAGCTCACTCCAAGTCTAATGTTTGTTAACCTTAGCGCATCTTCACTATTTAAGTATTGCAGTGTGATGTAGAGGGTTACGGTAGTTTGTAAGTACTTTGTCACCTCTACAAACCATACAGACAGCTCTCTCCAAGTCTAATGTTTGTTAACCTTAGCGCATCTTCACTATTTAAGTATTGCAGTGTGATGTAGAGGGTTACGGTAGTTTGTAAGTACTTTGTCACCTCTACAAACCATACAGACAGCTCACTCCAAGTCTAATGTTTGTTAACCTTAGCGCATCTTCACTATTTAAGTATTGCAGTGTGATGTAGAGGGTTACGGTAGTTTGTAAGTACTTTGTCACCTCTACAAACCATACAGACAGCTCACTCCAAGTCTAATGTTTGTTAACCTTAGCGCATCTTCACTATTTAAGTATTGCAGTGTGATGTAGAGGGTTACGGTAGTTTGTATTTGTCACCTCTACAAACCATACAGACAGCTCACTCCAAGTCTAATGTTTGTTAACCTTAGCGCATCTTCACTATTTAAGTATTGCAGTGTGATGTAGAGGGTTACGGTAGTTTGTAAGTACTTTGTCACCTCTACAAACCATACAGACAGCTCACTCCAAGTCTAATGTTTGTTAACCTTAGCGCATCTTCACTATTTAAGTATTGCAGTGTGATGTAGAGGGTTACGGTAGTTTGTAAGTACTTTGTCACCTCTACAAACCATACAGACAGCTCACTCCAAGTCTAATGTTTGTTAACCTTAGCGCATCTTCACTATTTAAGTATTGCAGTGTGATGTAGAGGGTTACGATAGTGAGCTCTAGTTCCTGTGGTACAGGGTTTGATTCCTTTACCTGTCATTTGCATACTATTTGAACTCGAGCAAGTCACTTAACCAGACATTTCTTCCAGGCTGCCCCTGAAAAGGGACTCTGTGTCCAGGGAGCCTATCTGGTTAACAAATGGGGGGGGTATGTTTATTTTATGCCCTCCTTACATCTTTCTTTATATCAATTCCCACAGCTTTTCCTTTCTTCTCCCTTCTTCAGTTGATTATAAATATTGTAAATAGCTTCAGCTTTGTGTATTGTTCCCTGTCATACCTCTCAACCTCTTAATGTAAGAAATTCAGACAAAGCCTGACAAAATGGGGGGACAAATGCCCACAAATAGGGACAGATTTTAAATACTGTTCTTATAAACTTAGAAAGTTGTTAGAGTAACAGGGTTTGTGTTAACATACATTTTTTTCTGAGGGATTTGAAGTCTGAAACTCAAATATATGCCATTATTCAGTGACTTCAATCCTCAGTTCATCTCAGTGATTTGCCAGAAAACCACAAATTTTATGAGGAATTGACCAAACATGCGCAGCACAAATCTGGGTATTCTGTGAAAATCTGGACAGTTGAGGGCTATGTTCCCCATATTCTCTTTATTTTAACATAATCCAGTTGTTTTACAGTCTTTTGCCTTCTATCTAAATGTATTTACTCAACTGCAAACGCTGTCTCAGAGTAACCTGAAATATGACTGTAATTAACATGCATTTCATTTTTGCTTGCTTTCTCCCAAGGTTAAGCCAGAAAAAGACATCTATGTGGATCAGTGTTCTACCCCAGTAAACAGAATATATATAAAAAAAATTATTACTCATAAACAGCATTATGGATGTCCACGCCTAAGTTACTCATCTTTGGAAATGAAATAGTTGTCACACTCTAAAGCCTTTGAAAACCACTTTTTTAACAAGAAGTTTTAGTCTTTCCAGACCTCTATTATGAAAATTGCTTTATGATTTATACAAAACTTACTTCCCTTCTGCTTGTTTCTTCCTTTTTGTTTTCTGCTGGCGTGTTGCCTGTAAGTGTCTCAGCATAACAATTGTTATACTATAATTGTGTTACAACTGTTCAGATATGAATCCATACAATATCATTATTGGTTTCTCTTTTATTGTTTTAAATGTCTTTTTATGTATTCAAAACCCAATAAAAAGTTTTTGGGAAAAAAATAATAAAATAGCGACAAATGTCTTACCTTTCTGTAAGAAAAATTCTGCAAAGGTGTAAAAATCTCAAAGAGGAAAAGGCTTGCAATGTATGTACACTGTATACTTGCAACCATTATGAGCCTTTTATCTTGTTGGCAACAGCATTGTAAACTGGAAAAAACAAATCATACTCTGCCAAAAGAGGTAACTTAACTCATCTGCTGCTGTTGACACACAGACTCACGTGCAGTAAGTAAATAAAAAAGCAAGCGATTCTTCTGTCCAGCGGTTCAGCAAAGAGTCCAGCGGTTCAGCAAAGAGAAGATTATCTGAGATTTTTGTCAGAAGATAGCCAACTGCAAACAGCCTAATACATTTCAGTAAGAAATTTTTGCAATACATGTGTATTAATCAACAAATATTCAGAAAGTGGATTATCTTGGTATACATGAGACATGTTTGAAAAAGTACTTCCTCAACAACACTGTTTAGTGCAGATTTGCCTGTATATACAGCTGCTAATGGTACGTCTCGTGCACAATAATTACGCTGCATCAGACACAGGGAAGTGTTCTGGAGCTGTTCAAACATGATTTCAAAAGCATGAGATAAAGTGTGAAGTAACTGTTTCCTTTACAAGGAGGTTATTAACAAGAAGATGCATACTACTGGAACTCTGAAACTTTGAAAAACTAGGTTAAAATGTTCATTTTTATCACGCTCAGTGCTTTCAGTTTCTCAGGAAACAGCACTGAACAAATACATTTGCTTTACTTTTATGTTTACTGCCCTTTGTTAAAATCTAGTATTGCATGTATTAACTTAAAACTCAGCTGGAAATGTTTTTTGAAGGACAGACTCACCTGATCTAGCACATCGGTATGGCACATGGCATACTCATATTGCATAACTGGCATTTATATTCTATAAACTGAAGGAGCTGAACCAATCCTTACAGGGCAGGAACACAATGAATATGACCAAAGTGGACTAACTGTGGGTGAATATACTTCTAATGGTTTTATAGTACAACTGTAGGAAAAATATATTGCAACGGGTGTCATAGGCTCACAGGACTGAAAAATATAAACTGTAGTCATTTACCTAGACTGCATAAAAGAGTCTGTGATTAATTTCCAGGCAAGCAACGTAGAACTGAAAACTGGACATGGGAATAATCTGGAATTCTGCTACAAGATCTCAGTCCAGATCTACAGATAAAATCTGAGGTGCTTGAACATACCTCTGAACCTCTTAGCACAAGAATTCAGGACAAATCCAAAAATAATAGCGGGGGGGGGGGGGGCAAAGACTCGAAATCAAGGACAGATTTGTAAGTATTGTCTTATAATCTTAGTAAGTAGCTACAATAACAAGTTTTGCATTAATGTACATTTTGTGAAGGATATGAAGGCTGATCCCCAAATGTCTGTCATTAATTACTTGAACTCTCAATGATTTACCAGAAAAAAGCCCACCTCACCAACGTTATAAGGAACAGACCAAAAATATGAGGCAAAAATCTTGACATTTTGTGAAATTCTGAACAGTTGAGACATATGCGCTTGAATTGGCTGGAGGTGCATAAATATACTAAGGTGAGCCTTTTTGTTTTATTTATTTATTCATTCATTAGCTGTGTGTTTAAAGCTGATCGTTTATAGACCGTTTAAAGCAAAAACCAGAGCCATAAGGGACAGGGCACAGATTTTCCATGTTATCGGTAGAGATCTGACAGGAAATAGCCTGTTCTTTTTGTTGCAGTAGGAAGCCCATTTTACATTCATATTTAATACCTTAACATATCTCGGCACAGATTCTGAATTGAATATAAAGTATTTATTGTTATGTATTTATGTATTTAATTAGCACATTGAAAGATGGATGTTTGTGTATAACCTTTTATTTCCTCTCCCTTATAAGTTGTTTCCCCAGCCTTACACTTGGCTTTGTGCTTGATGACTTTTAGTTATATTAGGTTAAACAGGAGGCAGTTTTGAAGTTCTGTAATCCCTGAAGGCTTTGCTGCTAAAGTGTGAAGATACTGGATGCTTTGAAGAAAGTAAAGAATGTCTCTGATGTTTGGGTTTCTAGTGTGTGATTTTCAATTTTTTATTACTGGAGTTCATGTGGGGGGGGGGGGGGTAACTATTGTGCTCTTCCTCTCCATGTCATGAAAGCCGTTTTTGCTTCTTAGTGTCACAGTAGTGGTGTAAACCTGTAAACCAGAATTATCTGCCATAACTGAAGAGCATAATGAACCATAGGGTTAGTGGGGTACTTCTTATTAAATCATCACAGGTTTTACAGTGACCTTTTCTGAAGAGTCAGGGCAGACTAGATGTGGACCAAGGCCAGCAGCACTTTCTGACAATGGTGACTCCACACTTTTAGACACCTAGCAGGCATTACAGCTATAACAAATTAATTAATAATTCTTCCTCAGTGAATGCTGCCACAGCAACTTACTCAACCAAGCTTAAAGTGTTAGACAGTTTATTATATACCTAGAAATTCCTAGCCATGACTAACATAATGAGATGGTATACCCTTTCTATATATCTCCAGGCTTTGGGTGTATTTCTGTTACATATCAAAAAAAATCTCAGCTAGCAAACATGGGAGATGAACTTTCGGAATCCTTGTGGCCAAAGGATGAAACGAGTTCTGTCAACACACTAACAATTTTCATTCGCATCAAAAGCCACTAAAGGTCACCTAATAGTCAAAGTGTTTATTCACTTATCCAAAACCTTTGAATCTCCAAACCATACACTGTTGCTTAACTTCCCTAACTGTTCATGTTTCAGAGCACCCACTTTAGACTGGTTTACCAGTTTCTTCCACAGTTAAGTATGACATCACCATATTACCACCACAAAAAATCACTTCTATTGTTCCTCAAGAGTCCATCTCTGCACCTACTCTCTTCAGCTTCTTCAATAACTTGTTACCAACAGACCTAAGAACAACGAATGTCACTCTTTACACAGATGACACAGTCTTCTTCAACTCCTCCAATAATTATAACACAATATTACAATGACTCTGAAATATACTCCAGGCTACCTATGGACCTATTCAAATTCAGTTTTAAGTAGGCGATTAAGTCAAATCTTGTTCACATACTTTCTTGTAACTGTGACGGTATGAGCAGCCTAACGTTCACAAGGTCCTTCCTAGTCTTTCCTTTTTCAGATATCCTGTACACCTGTGATAACTCTGAACTATCTCCTATCCTTTACACCTGTGATAACTCTGAGCTATCTCCTATCCTTTACACCTGTGATAACTCTGAGCTATCTCCTATCCTTTACACCTATGGTAACTCTGAGCTATCTCCTATCGTGTACACCTGTGATAACTCCAAGCTATCTGATATCCTGTACACCTGTGATAACTCTGAGCTATCTCCTATCCTGTACACCTGTGATAACTCTGAGCTATCTCCTATCCTTTACACCTGTGATAACTCTGAGCTATCTCCTATCCTTTACACCTATGGTAACTCTGAGCTATCTCCTATCGTGTACACCTGTGATAACTCCAAGCTATCTGATATCCTGTACACCTGTGATGGGGCCCCAAAACCTTACTAAAAAAAAACCCCAAAAGGTTTTTTAAAAAAAAAGTGTTAAGCCCCCAAAGGTTTTTAAAATTTTTTTTAAAAAACCCAAAAAGGAAATTCCCAAAAAAGCCAAAAATTGGAATTTTAACCCTTTTTTTTAAAATTTGAGGAATTTTGGTATACCCCTTTCCCCCTATTTTTTTTAAATTTTTTTTTTTTTTTTTTTTTTATTTTTTTTTGTTGTTTTTTTTTTTTTTTTTTTTTTGTTCTGTTGTTTTTTTTTAGTTTCTTTTTTTTTTTTTTTTTCTTTTTTATTTTTTTTTTTTTTTTTTTTCCCTTTTTTTTTTTTTTTTTTTTTTTTTTTTTTTTTTTTTTTTTTTTTTTTTTTTTTTTTTTTTTTTTTTTTTTTTTTTTTTTTTTTTTTTTTTTTTTTTTTTTTTTTTTTTTTTTTTTTTTTTTTTTTTTTTTTTTTTTTTTTTTTTTTTTTTTTTTTTTTTTTTTTTTTTTTTTTTTTTTTTTTTTTTTTTTTTTTTTTTTTTTTTTTTTTTTTTTTTTTTTTTTTTTTTTTTTTTTTTTTTTTTTTTTTTTCCCCCCCCCCCCCCCCCCCCCCCCCCCCCCCCCCCCCCCCCCCCCCCCCCCCCCCCCCCCCCCCCCCCCCCCCCCCCCCCCCCCCCCCCCCCCCCCCCCCCCCCCCCCCCCCCCCCCCCCCCCCCCCCCCCCCCCCCCCCCCCCCCCCCCCCCCCCCCCCCCCCCCCCCCCCCCCCCCCCCCCCCCCCCCCCCCCCCCCCCCCCCCCCCCCCCCCCCCCCCCCCAACACCCCCCCCCCCCCCCCCCCCCCCTCCCCCCCCCCCCACCCCCCCCCCCCCCCCCCCCCCCCCCCACCCCCCCCCCCCCCCGCCCCCCCCCCCCCCCCCCCCAAGCTATCTGATATCCTGAACACCTGTGATAACTCTGAGCTATCTCCTATCCTGTACACATGTGATAACTCTGAGCTATCTCCTATCTTGTACAACTGTGATAACTCCAAGCTATCTGGTATCCTGTACACCTGTGATAACTCTGAGCTATCTGCTGTCCTGTACACCTGTGATAACTCTGAGCTATCTCCTATCCTGTACACCTGTGATAACTCTGAGCTACCTCCTATCCTGTGCACCTGTGATAACTCTGAGCTATCTCCTATCCTGTACACCTGTGATAACTCTGAGCTATCTCCTATCCTGTACACCTGTGGTAACTCTGAGCAACCTCTTATCCTGTACACCTGTGGTAACTCTGAGCTATCTCGTATCCTGTACACCTATGGTAACTCTGAGCTATCTTTTATCCTGTACTTCTGTGATAACGTTGAGCTATCTCCTATCCAGTACACCTGTGATAAATATCAGCTATCCTGTACACCTATGGTAACTCTGAACTATCTCCTATTCTATACACCTGTGATAACTTTGAGCTATCTCCTATCCTGACAGCTATGATAACTCTGAGCTATCTCCTATCCTGTACACCTGTGATAACTCTAAGCTACCTCCTATCCTTTACACCTGTGATAACTCCAAGCTATCTCCTATCCTGTACACCTGTGATAACTCCAAGCTATCTGATATCCTGTACACCTGTGATAACTCCAAGCTATCTGGTATCCTGTACACCTGTGATAACTCTGAGCTATCTGCTGTCCTGTACACCTGTGATAACTCTGAGCTATCTCCTATCCTGTACACCTGTGATAACTCTGAGCTACCTCCAATCCTGTGCACCTGTGATAACTCTGAGCTATCTCCTATCCTGTACACCTGTGATAACTCTGAGCTATCTCCTATCCTGTACACCTGTGGTAACTCTGAGCAACCTCTTATCCTGTACACCTGTGGTAACTCTGAGCTATCTCCTATCCTGTACACCTATGGTAACTCTGAGCTATCTTCTATCCTGTACACCCTTGATAACGTTGAGCTATCTCCTATATAGTACACATGTGATAAATCTCAGCTATCTCCTATCCTGTACACCTATGGTAACTCTGAGCTATATCCTATTCTGTACACCTGTGATAACTCTGAGCTATCTCCTATCCTGCACACCTGTGATAACTCTGAGAGCTATCTCCTATCATTTACACCTATGGTAACTCTGAGCTATCACCTGTACTGTACACCTGTGATAACTCCAAGCTATCTGCTATCCTGTACACCTGTGATAACTCTGAGCTATCTCCTATCCTGTACACCTGTGATAACTCTGAGCTATCTCCTATCCTTTACACCTGTGATAACTCTGAGCTATCTCCTATCCTTTACACCTGTGATAACTCTGAGCTATCTCCTATCCTTTACACCTGTGATAACTCTGAGCTATCTCCTATCCTTTACACCTATGGTAACTCTGAGCTATCTCCTATCGTGTACACCTGTGATAACTCCAAGCTATCTGATATCCTGTACACCTGTGATAACTCTGAGCTATCTCCTATCCTGTACACCTGTGATAACTCTGAGCTATCTCCTATCCTTTACACCTGTGATAACTCTGAGCTATCTCCTATCCTTTACACCTATGGTAACTCTGAGCTATCTCCTATCGTGTACACCTGTGATAACTCCAAGCTATCTGATATCCTGTACACCTGTGATAACTCTGAACTATCTTCTATCCTGTACACCTGTGATAACTCCAAGCTATCTGATATCCTGTACACCTGTGATAACTCTGAACTATCTTCTATCCTGTACACCTGTGATAACTCTGAGTTATCTCCTATACAGTACACCTGTGATAAATCTCATCTATCTCCTATCCTGTACACCTATGGTAACTCTGAGATATCTCCTATTCTGTACCCCTGTGATAACTCTGAGAGCTATCTCCTATCCTGTACACCTGTGATAACTCTGAGCAACCTCCTGTCCTGTACACCTGTGATAACTCTGAGCTATCTTCTATCCTGTACACCTGTGATAACTCTAAGCTACCTCCTATCCTGTACACCTGTGGTAACTCTGAGCTATCTCCTATCCTGTACACCTGTGATAACTCCAAGCTATCTGATATCCTGTACACCTGTGATAACTCTGAACTATCTTCTATCCTGTACACCTGTGATAACTCTGAGTTATCTCCTATACAGTACACCTGTGATAAATCTCATCTATCTCCTATCCTGTACACCTATGGTAACTCTGAGATATCTCCTATTCTGTACCCCTGTGATAACTCTGAGAGCTATCTCCTATCCTGTACACCTGTGATAACTCTGAGCAACCTCCTGTCCTGTACACCTGTGATAACTCTGAGCTATCTTCTATCCTGTACACCTGTGATAACTCTAAGCTACCTCCTATCCTGTACACCTGTGGTAACTCTGAGCTATCTCGTATCCTGTACACCTATGGTAACTCTGAGCTATCTTTTATCCTGTACTTCTGTGATAACGTTGAGCTATCTCCTATCCAGTACACCTGTGATAAATATCAGCTATCCTGTACACCTATGGTAACTCTGAACTATCTCCTATTCTGTACACCTGTGATAACTTTGAGCTATCTCCTATCCTGTACAGCTATGATAACTCTGAGCTATCTCCTATCCTGTACACCTGTGATAACTCTAAGCTACCTCCTATCCTTTACACCTGTGATAACTCCAAGCTATCTCCTATCCTGTACACCTGTGATAACTCCAAGCTATCTGATATCCTGTACACCTGTGATAACTCTGAGCTATCTCCTATCCTGTACACATGTGATAACTCTGAGCTATCTCCTATCTTGTACAACTGTGATAACTCCAAGCTATCTGGTATCCTGTACACCTGTGATAACTCTGAGCTATCTGCTGTCCTGTACACCTGTGATAACTCTGAGCTATCTCCTATCCTGTACACCTGTGATAACTCTGAGCTACCTCCTATCCTGTGCACCTGTGATAACTCTGAGCTATCTCCTATCCTGTACACCTGTGATAACTCTGAGCTATCTCCTATCCTGTACACCTGTGGTAACTCTGAGCAACCTCTTATCCTGTACACCTGTGGTAACTCTGAGCTATCTCGTATCCTGTACACCTATGGTAACTCTGAGCTATCTTTTATCCTGTACTTCTGTGATAACGTTGAGCTATCTCCTATCCAGTACACCTGTGATAAATATCAGCTATCCTGTACACCTATGGTAACTCTGAACTATCTCCTATTCTGTACACCTGTGATAACTTTGAGCTATCTCCTATCCTGACAGCTATGATAACTCTGAGCTATCTCCTATCCTGTACACCTGTGATAACTCTAAGCTACCTCCTATCCTTTACACCTGTGATAACTCCAAGCTATCTCCTATCCTGTACACCTGTGATAACTCCAAGCTATCTGATATCCTGTACACCTGTGATAACTCTGAGCTATCTCCTATCCTGTACACATGTGATAACTCTGAGCTATCTCCTATCTTGTACACCTGTGATAACTCCAAGCTATCTGGTATCCTGTACACCTGTGATAACTCTGAGCTATCTGCTGTCCTGTACACCTGTGATAACTCTGAGCTATCTCCTATCCTGTACACCTGTGATAACTCTGAGCTACCTCCAATCCTGTGCACCTGTGATAACTCTGAGCTATCTCCTATCCTGTACACCTGTGATAACTCTGAGCTATCTCCTATCCTGTACACCTGTGGTAACTCTGAGCAACCTCTTATCCTGTACACCTGTGGTAACTCTGAGCTATCTCCTATCCTGTACACCTATGGTAACTCTGAGCTATCTTCTATCCTGTACACCTGTGATAACGTTGAGCTATCTCCTATATAGTACACATGTGATAAATCTCAGCTATCTCCTATCCTGTACACCTATGGTAACTCTGAGCTATATCCTATTCTGTACACCTGTGATAACTCTGAGCTATCTCCTATCCTGCACACCTGTGATAACTCTGACAGCTATCTCCTATCCTTTACACCTATGGTAACTCTGAGCTATCACCTGTACTGTACACCTGTGATAACTCCAAGCTATCTGCTATCCTGTACACCTGTGATAACTCTGAGCTATCTCCTATCCTGTACACTTATGATAACTCTGAACTATCTCCTATCCTGTGCACCTATGATAACTCTGAGCTATCTCCTATCCTTTACACCTGTGATAACTCCGAGCTATCTCCTATCCTGTACACCTGTGATAACTCCAAGCTATCTGCTATCCTGTACACCTGTGATAACTCTGAGCTATCTCTTATCCTGTACACCTGTGATAACTCCAAGCTATCTGCTATCTTGTACACCTGTGATAACTCTGAGCTATCTCTTATTCTGTACACCTGTGATAACTCTGAGCTATCTCTTATCCTGTACACCTGTGATAACTCTGAGCTACCTCTTATCCTGTGCACCTGTGATAACTCTGAGCTATCTCCTATCCTGTGCACCTGTGATAACTCTGAGCTATCTCCTATCCTGTACACCTGTGGTAACTCTGAGCAACCTCTTATCCTGTACACCTGTGGTAACTCTGAGCTATCTCCTATCCTGTACACCTATGGTAACTCTGAGCTATCTTCTATCCTGTACACCTGTGATAACGTTGAGCTATCTCCTATATAGTACACATGTGATAAATCTCAGCTATCTCCTATCCTGTACACCTATGGTAACTCTGAGCTATATCCTATTCTGTACACCTGTGATAACTCTGAGCTATCTCCTATCCTGCACACCTGTGATAACTCTGAGAGCTATCTCCTATCCTTTACACCTATGGTAACTCTGAGCTATCACCTATACTGTACACATGTGATAACTCCAAGCTATCTGCTATCCTGTACATCTGTGATAACTCTGAGCTATCTCCTATCCTGTACACTTATGATAACTCTGAACTATCTCCTATCCTGTGCACCTATGACAACTCTGAACTATCTCCTATCCTTTACTCCTGTGATAACTCCGAGCTATCTCCTTTCCTGTACACCTGTGATAACTCCAAGCTATCTGATATCCTGTACACCTGTGATAACTCTGAGCTAGCTATCTCCTATCCTGTACCCCTGTGATAACTTTGAGCTATTTCCTATCCTGTACACCTGTGATAACTCCAAACTATCTCCTATCGTATACACCATTGATAACTCTGAGCTATCTCCTATCATGTACACCTGGGATAACTCTGAGCTATCTCCTATCCTTTACACCTATGGTAACTATGAGATATCTCCTATCCTGTACACCTGTGATAACTCTGAGCTATCTCCTAGCCTGTACACTTATGATAACTCTGAACTATCTCATATCCTGTACACCTGTGATAACTCTGAGCTATCTCCTATCCTTTACACCTATGGTAACTCTGAGCTATCTCTTATCCTGTACACCTATGGTAACTCCAAGCTATCTGCTATCCTGTACACCTGTGATAACTCTGAACTATCTCCTATCCTGTACACCTATGATAACTCTGAACTATCTCCTATCCTTTACACCTGTGATAACTCCAAGCTATCTCCTATCCTGTACACCTGTGATAACTCCAAGCTATCTGCTATCCTGTACACCTGTGATAGCTCTGAGCTATCTCTTATCCTGTACACCTGTGATAACTCCAAGCTATCTGCTATCTTGTACACCTGTGATAACTCTGAGCTATCTCCTATTCTGTACACCTGTGATAACTCTGAGCTATCTCTTATCCTGTACACCTATGGTAACTCCAGGCTATCTGCTATCCTGTACACCTGTGATAACTCTGAACTATCTCCAATCCTGTACACCTATGATAACTCTGAACTATCTCCTATCCTTTACATCTGTGATAACTCCAAGCTATCTGCTATCCTGTACACCTGTGATAACTTTGAGCTATTTCCTATCCTGTACACCTGTGATAACTCCAAACTATCTCCTATCGTATACACCATTGATAACTCTGAGCTATCTCCTATCATGTACACCTGGGATAACTCTGAGCTATCTCCTATCCTTTACACCTATGGTAACTATGAGATATCTCCTATCCTGTACACCTGTGATAACTCTGAGCTATCTCCTAGCCTGTACACTTATGATAACTCTGAACTATCTCATATCCTGTACACCTGTGATAACTCTGAGCTATCTCCTATCCTTTACACCTATGGTAACTCTGAGCTATCTCTTATCCTGTACACCTATGGTAACTCCAAGCTATCTGATATCCTGTACACCTGTGATAACTCTGAGGTATCTCCTATCCTTTACACCTATGGTAACTCTGAGATATCTCCTATCCTATACACCTGTGATAACTCCAAGCTATCTGATATCCTGTACACCTGTGATAACTCTGAGCAACCCCCTGTCCTGTACACATGTGATAACTCTGAGCTATCTCCTATCCTGTACACCTGTGATAACTCTAAGCTATCTTCTATCCTGTACACCTGTGGTAACTCTGAGCTATCTCCTATACTGTGCACCTATGGTAACTCTGAGCTATCTTTTAAGCTGTACTTCTGTGATAACGTTGAGCTATCTCCTATCCAGTACACCTGTGATAAATCTCAGCTATCCTGTACACCTATGGTAACTCTAAACTATCTCCTATTCTGTACACCTGTGATAACTTTGAGCTATCGCCTATCCTGTACAGCTATGATAACTCTGAGCTATCTCCTATCCTGTACACCTGTGATAACTCTAAGCTATCTCCTATCCTTTACACCTGTGATAACTCCGAGCTATCTCCTATCCTGTACAACTGTGATAACTCCAAACTATCTGATATCCTGTACACCTGTGATAACTCTGAGCTATCTCCTATCCTGTACACATGTGATAACTCCGAGCTATCTCCTATCCTGTACACCTGTGATAACTCTGAGTTATCTCCTATACAGTACACCTGTGATCAATCTCATATATCTCCTATCCTGTACACCTATGGTAACTCTGAGCTATCTCCTGTTCTGTACCCCTGTGATAACTCTGAGCAACCTCCTGTCTTGTACACCTGTCATAACTCTGAGCTATCTCCTATCCTGTACACCTGTGATAACTCTAAGCTATCTCCTATCCTGTACACCTGTGGTAACTCTGAGCTACCTCCTATCCTGTACACCTGTGGTAACTCTGAGCTATCTCATATCCTGTACACCTATGGTAACTCTGAGCTATCTTTTATCTTGTACTTCTGTGATAACGTTGAGCTATGTCCTATCCAGTACACCTGTGATAAATCTCAGCTATCCTGTACACCTATGGTAACTCTGAACTATCTCCTATTCTGTACACCTGTGATAACTTTGAGCTATCTCCTATCCTGTACAGCTATGATAACTCTGAGCTATCTCCTATCCTGTCCACCTGTGATAACTCTAAGCTATCTTCTATCCTTTACACCTGTGATAACTCTAAGCTATCTCCTATCCTTTACACCTGTGATAACTCTGAGCTATCTCCTATCCTGTACAACTGTGATAACTCCAAGCTATCTGCTATCCTGTACACCTGTGATAACTTTGAGCTATTTCCTATCCTGTACACCTGTGATAACTCCAAACTATCTCCTATTGTATACACCATTGATAACTCTGAGCTATCTCCTATCATGTACACCTGGGATAACTCTGAGCTATCTCCTATCCTTTACACCTATGGTAACTATGAGATATCTCCTATCCTGTACACCTGTGATAACTCTGAGCTATCTCCTAGCCTGTACACTTATGATAACTCTGAACTATCTCATATCCTGTACACCTGTGATAACTCTGAGCTATCTCCTATCCTTTACACCTATGGTAACTCTGAGCTATCTCTTATCCTGTACACCTATGGTAACTCCAAGCTATCTGATATCCTGTACACCTGTGATAACTCTGAGGTATCTCCTATCCTTTACACCTATGGTAACTCTGAGATATCTCCTATCCTATACACCTGTGATAACTCCAAGCTATCTGATATCCTGTACACCTGTGATAACTCTGAGCAACCCCCTGTCCTGTACACATGTGATAACTCTGAGCTATCTCCTATCCTGTACACTTGTGATAACTCTAAGCTATCTCCTATCCTGTACACCTGTGGTAACTCTGAGCTATCTCCTATACTGTGCACCTATGGTAACTCTGAGCTATCTTTAAGCTGTACTTCTGTGATAACGTTGAGCTATCTCCTATCCAGTACACCTGTGATAAATCTCAGCTATCCTGTACACCTATGGTAACTCTAAACTATCTCCTATTCTGTACACCTGTGATAACTTTGAGCTATCTCCTATCCTGTACAGCTATGATAACTCTGAGCTATCTCCTATCCTGTACACCTGTGATAACTCTAAGCTATCTCCTATCCTTTACACCTGTGATAACTCCGAGCTATCTCCTATCCTGTACAACTGTGATAACTCCAAACTATCTGATATCATGTACACCTGTGATAACTCTGAGCTATCTCCTATCCTGTACACATGTGATAACTCTGAGCTATCTCCTATCCTGTACACCTGTGATAACTCTGAGTTATCTCCTATACAGTACACCTGTGATCAATCTCATCTATCTCCTATCCTGTACACCTATGGTAACTCTGAGCTATCTCCTATTCTGTACCCCTGTGATAACTCTGAGCAACCTCCTGTCTTGTACACCTGTCATAACTCTGAGCTATCTCCTATCATGTACACCTGTGATAACTCTAAGCTATCTCCTATCCTGTACACCTGTGGTAACTCTGAGCTACCTCCTATCCTGTACACCTGTGGTAACTCTGAGCTATCTCATATCCTGTACACCTATGGTAACTCTGAGCTATCTTTTATCCTGTACTTCTGTGATAACGTTGAGCTATGTCCTATCCAGTACACCTGTGATAAATCTCAGCTATCCTGTACACCTATGGTAACTCTGAACTATCTCCTATTCTGTACACCTGTGATAACTTTGAGCTATCTCCTATCCTGTACAGCTATGATAACTCTGAGCTATCTCCTATCCTGTCCACCTGTGATAACTCTAAGCTATCTCCTATCCTTTACACCTGTGATAACTCTAAGCTATCTCCTATCCTTTACACCTGTGATAACTCTGAGCTATCTCCTATCCTGTACAACTGTGATAACTCCAAGCTATCTGATATCATGTACACCTGTGATAACTCTGAGCTATCTCCTATCCTGTACACATGTGATAACTCCGAGCTATCTCCTAGCCTGTACACCTGTGATAACTCTGAGTTATCTCCTATATAGTACACCTGTGATAAATCTCATCTATCTCCTATCCTGTACACCTATGGTAACTCTGAGCTAGCTCCTATTCTGTACCCCTGTGATAACTCTGAGAGCTATCTCCTATCCTGTACACCTGTGATAACTCTGAGCAACCTCCTGTCTTGTACACCTGTCATAACTCTGAGCTATCTCCTATCCTGTACACCTGTGATAACTCTAAGCTATCTCCTATCCTGTACATCTGTGGTAACTCTGAGCTACCTCCTATCCTGTACACATGTGGTAACTCTGAGCTATCTCGTATCCTGTACACCTATGGTAACTCTGAGCTATCTTTTATCCTGTACTTCTGTGATAACGTTGAGCTATCTCCTATCCAGTACACCTGTGATAAATCTCAGCTATCCTGTACACCTATGGTAACTCTGAACTATCTCCTATTCTGTCCACCTGTGATAACTTTGAGCTATCTCCTATCCTGTACAGCTATGATAACTCTGAGCTATCTCTTATCCTGTACACCTGTGATAACTCTAAGCTATCTGATATCCTGTACACCTGTGGTAACTCTGAGCTATCTCCTATCCTGTACACATGTGATAACTCCGAGCTATCTCCTATCTTGTACACCTGTGATAACTCCAAGCTCTCTGGCATCCTGCACACCTGTGATAACTCTGAGCTATCTCCTGTCCTGTACACCTATGGTAACTCTGAGCTATCTCCTATTCTGTACACCTGTGATAACTCTGAGCTATCTCCTATTTTGTACACCTGTGATAACTCTGAGAGCTATCTCCTATCCTTTACACCTATGGTAACTCTGAGCTATCTCCTATCCTGTACACCTGTGATAACTCCAAGCTATCTGCTGTCCTGTACACCTGTGATAACTCTGAGCTATCTCCTATCCTGTACATTTATGATAACTCTGAACTATCTCCTATCCTGTGCACCTATGATAACTCTGAACTATCTCCTATCCTTTACTCCTGTGATAACTCCGAGCTATCTCCTTTCCTGTACACCTGTGAGAACTCCAAGCTATCTGATATCCTGTACACCTGTGATAACTCTGAGCTAGCTATCTCCTATCCTATACACCTGTGATAACTTTGAGCTATTTCCTATCCTGTACACCTGTGATACCTCCGAACTATCTCCTATCCTATATACCATTGATAACTCTGAGCTATCTCCTATCATGTACACCTGGGATAACTCTGAGCTATCTCCTATCCTTTACACCTATGGTAAATCTGAGCTATCTGCTATCCTGTACACCTGTGATAACTCTGAGCTATCTCCTATTCTGTACACCTGTGGTATCTCTGAGCTATCTCCTATCCTGTACACCTGTGATAACTCTGAGCTATCTCTTATCCTGTACACCTGTGATAACTCCAAGCTATCTGCTATCCTGTACACCTGTGATAACACTGAGCTATCTCCTACTCTGTACACCTGTGATAACTCTGAGCTATCTCTTATCATGTACACCTATGGTAACTCCAGGCTATCTGCTATCCTGTACACTTGTGATAACTCTGAACTATCTCCTATCCTGTACACCTATGATAACTCTGAACTATCTCCTATCCTTTACACCTGTGGTAACTCTGAGCTATCTCCTATCCTGTACACCTGTAATAACTCCAAGCTATCTGATATCCTGTACACCTGTGATAACTCTGAGGTATCTCCTATCCTTTACACCTATGGTAACTCTGAGCTATCTCCTATCCTATACACCTGTGATAACTCCAAGCTATCTGATATCTTGTACACCTGTGATAACTCTGAGGTATCTCCTATCCTTTACACCTATGGTAACTCTGAGCTATCACCTATCCTGTACACCTGTGATAACTCCGAGCTATCTGGTATCCTGCACACCTGTGATAACTCTGAGCTATCTCCTGTCCTGTACACCTGTGATAACTCTGAGCTATCTCCTATCCTGTGCACCTGTGATAACTCTGAGCTATCTCCTATCCTGTACACCTGTGATAACTCTGAGCTATCTCCTATCCTGTACACCTGTGGTAACTCTGAGCAACCTCTTATCCTGTACACCTGTGGTAACTCTGAGCTATCTCCTATCCTGTACACCTATGGTAACTCTGAGCTATCTTCTATCCTGTACACCTGTGATAACGATGAGCTATCTCCTATATAGTACACATGTGATAAATCTCAGCTATCTCCTATCCTGTACACCTATGGTAACTCTGAGCTATATCCTATTCTGTACACCTGTGATAACTCTGAGCTATCTCCTATCCTGCACACCTGTGATAACTCTGAGAGCTATCTCCTATCCTTTACACCTATGGTAACTCTGAGCTATCACCTATACTGTACACCTGTGATAACTCCAAGCTATCTGCTATCCTGTACACTTGTGATAACTCTGAGCTATCTCCTATCCTGTACACTTATGATAACTCTGAACTATCTCCTATCCTGTGCACCTATGATAACTCTGAACTATCTCCTGTCCTTTACTCCTGTGATAACTCCGAGCTATCTCCTTTCCTGTACACCTGTGATAACTCCAAGCTATCTGATATCCTGTACACCTGAGATAACTCTGAGCTAGCTATCTCCTATCCTGTACACCTGTGATAACTTTGAGCTATTTCCTATCCTGTACACCTGTGATAACTCCAAACTATCTCCTATCGTATACACCATTGATAACTCTGAGCTATCTCCTATCATGTACACCTGGGATAACTCTGAGCTATCTCCTATCCTTTACACCTATGGTAACTATGAGATATCTCCTATCCTGTACACCTGTGATAACTCTGAGCTATCTTTTAGCCTGTACACTTATGATAACTCTGAACTATCTCATATCCTGTACACCTGTGATAACTCTGAGCTATCTCCTATCCTTTACACCTATGGTAACTCTGAGCTATCTCTTATCCTGTACACCTATGGTAACTCCAAGCTATCTGCTATCCTGTACACCTGTGATAACTCTGAACTATCTCCTATCCTGTACACCTATGATAACTCTGAGCTATCTCCTATCCTTTACACCTGTGATAACTCCGAGCTATCTCCTATCCTGTACACCTGTGATAACTCCAAGCTATCTGCTATCCTGTACACCTGTGATAACTCTGAGCTATCTCTTATCCTGTACACCTGTGATAACTCCAAGCTATCTGCTATCTTGTACACCTGTGATAACTCTGAGCTATCTCCTATTCTGTACACCTGTGATAACTCTGAGCTATCTCTTATCCTGTACACCTATGATAACTCTGAGCTACCTCTTATCCTGTGCACCTGTGATAACTCTGAGCTATCTCCTATCCTGTACACCTGTGATAACTCTGAGCTATCTCCTATCCTGTACACCTGTGGTAACTCTGAGCAACCTCTTATCCTGTACACCTGTGGTAACTCTGAGCTATCTCCTATCCTGTACACCTATGGTAACTCTGAGCTATCTTCTATCCTTTACACCTGTGATAACGTTGAGCTATCTCCTATATAGTACACATGTGATAAAACTCAGCTATCTCCTATCCTGTACACCTATGGTAACTCTGAGCTATATCCTATTCTGTACACCTGTGATAACTCTGAGCTATCTCCTATCCTGCACACCTGTGATAACTCTGAGAGCTATCTCCTATCCTTTACACCTATAGTAACTCTGAGCTATCACCTATACTGTACACATGTGATAACTCCAAGCTATCTGCTATCCTGTACACCTGTGATAACTCTGAGCTATCTCCTATCCTGTACACTTATGATAACTCTGAACTATCTCCTATCCTGTGCACCTATGATAACTCTGAACTATCTCCTATCCTTTACTCCTGTGATAACTCCGAGCTATCTCCTTTCCTGTACACCTGTGATAACTCCAAGCTATCTGATATCCTGTACACCTGTGATAACTCTGAGCTAGCTATCTCCTATCCTGTACCCCTGTGATAACTTTGAGCTATTTCCTATCCTGTACACCTGTGATAACACCAAACTATCTCCTATTGTATACACCATTGATAACTCTGAGCTATCTCCTATCATGTACACCTGGGATAACTCTGAGCTATCTCCTATCCTTTACACCTATGGTAACTATGAGATATCTCCTATCCTGTACACCTGTGATAACTCTGAGCTATCTCCTAGCCTGTACACTTATGATAACTCTGAACTATCTCATATCCTGTACACCTGTGATAACTCTGAGCTATCTCTTATCCTGTACACCTATGGTAACTCCAAGCTATCTGCTATCCTGTACACCTGTGATAACTCTGAACTATCTCCTATCCTGTACACCTATGATAACTCTGAACTATCTCCTATCCTTTACACCTGTGATAACTCCAAGCTATCTCCTATCCTGTACACCTGTGATAACTCCAAGCTATCTGCTATCCTGTACACCTGTGATAGCTCTGAGCTATCTCTTATCCTGTACACCTGTGATAACTCCAAGCTATCTGCTATCTTGTACACCTGTGATAACTCTGAGCTATCTCCTATTCTGTACACCTGTGATAACTCTGAGCTATCTCTTATCCTGTACACCTATGGTAACTCCAGGCTATCTGCTATCCTGTACACCTGTGATAACTCTGAACTATCTCCAATCCTGTACACCTATGATAACTCTGAACTATCTCCTATCCTTTACACCTGTGATAACTCCAAGCTATCTGCTATCCTGTACACCTGTGATAACTTTGAGCTATTTCCGATCCTGTACACCTGTGATAACTCCAAACTATCTCCTATCGTATACACCATTGATAACTCTGAGCTATCTCCTATCATGTACACCTGGGATAACTCTGAGCTATCTCCTATCCTTTACACCTATGGTAACTATGAGATATCTCCTATCCTGTACACCTGTGATAACTCTGAGCTATCTCCTAGCCTGTACACTTATGATAACTCTGAACTATCTCATATCCTGTACACCTGTGATAACTCTGAGCTATCTCCTATCCTTTACACCTATGGTAACTCTGAGCTATCTCTATCCTGTACACCTATGGTAACTCCAAGCTATCTGATATCCTGTACACCTGTGATAACTCTGAGGTATCTCCTATCCTTTACACCTATGGTAACTCTGAGATATCTCCTATCCTATACACCTGTGATAACTCCAAGCTATCTGATATCCTGTACACCTGTGATAACTCTGAGCAACCCCCTGTCCTGTACACATGTGATAACTCTGAGCTATCTCCTATCCTGTACACCTGTGATAACTCTAAGCTATCTCCTATCCTGTACACCTGTGGTAACTCTGAGCTATCTCCTATACTGTGCACCTATGGTAACTCTGAGCTATCTTTTAAGCTGTACTTCTGTGATAACGTTGAGCTATCTCCTATCCAGTACACCTGTGATAAATCTCAGCTATCCTGTACACCTATGGTAACTCTAAACTATCTCCTATTCTGTACACCTGTGATAACTTTGAGCTATCTCCTATCCTGTACAGCTATGATAACTCTGAGCTATCTCCTATCCTGTACACCTGTGATAACTCTAAGCTATCTCCTATCCTTTACACCTGTGATAACTCCGAGCTATCTCCTATCCTGTACAACTGTGATAACTCCAAACTATCTGATATCCTGTACACCTGTGATAACTCTGAGCTATCTCCTATCCTGTACACATGTGATAACTCCGAGCTATCTCCTATCCTGTACACCTGTGATAACTCTGAGTTATCTCCTATACAGTACACCTGTGATCAATCTCATCTATCTCCTATCCTGTACACCTATGGTAACTCTGAGCTATCTCCTATTCTGCACCCCTGTGATAACTCTAAGCTATCTCCTATCCTGTACACCTGTGGTAACTCTGAGCTACCTCCTATCCTGTAGACCTGTGGTAACTCTGAGCTATCTCATATCCTGTACACCTATGGTAACTCTGACCTATCTTTTATCCTGTACTTCTGTGATAACGTTGAGCTATGTCCTATCCTGTACACCTGTGATAACTCCAAACTATCTCCTATCGTATACACCATTGATAACTCTGAGCTATCTCCTATCATGTACACCTGGGATAACTCTGAGCTATCTCCTATCCTTTACACCTATGGTAACTATGAGATATCTCCTATCCTGTACACCTGTGATAACTCTGAGCTATCTCCTAGCCTGTACACTTATGATAACTCTGAACTATCTCATATCCTGTACACCTGTGATAACTCTGAGCTATCTCCTATCCTTTACACCTATGGTAACTCTGAGCTATCTCTTATCCTGTACACCTATGGTAACTCCAAGCTATCTGATATCCTGTACACCTGTGATAACTCTGAGGTATCTCCTATCCTTTACACCTATGGTAACTCTGAGATATCTCCTATCCTATACACCTGTGATAACTCCAAGCTATCTGATATCCTGTACACCTGTGATAACTCTGAGCAACCCCCTGTCCTGTACACATGTGATAACTCTGAGCTATCTCCTATCCTGTACACCTGTGATAACTCTAAGCTATCTCCTATCCTGTACACCTGTGGTAACTCTGAGCTATCTCCTATACTGTGCACCTATGGTAACTCTGAGCTATCTTTTAAGCTGTACTTCTGTGATAACGTTGAGCTATCTCCTATCCAGTACACCTGTGATAAATCTCAGCTATCCTGTACACCTATGGTAACTCTAAACTATCTCCTATTCTGTACACCTGTGATAACTTTGAGCTATCTCCTATCCTGTACAGCTATGATAACTCTGAGCTACCTCCTATCCTGTACACCTGTGGTAACTCTGAGCTATCTCATATCCTGTACACCTATGGTAACTCTGAGCTATCTTTTATCCTGTACTTCTGTGATAACGTTGAGCTATGTCTTATCCAGTACACCTGTGATAAATCTCATCTATCTCCTATCCTGTACACCTATGGTAACTCTGAGCTATCTCCTATTCTGTACCCCTGTGATAACTCTAAGCTATCTCCTATCCTGTACACCTGTGGTAACTCTGAGCTACCTCCTATCCTGTACACCTGTGGTAACTCTGAGCTATATCATATCCTGTACACCTATGGTAACTCTGAGCTATCTTTTATCCTGTACTTCTGTGATAACGTTGAGCTATGTCCTATCCAGTACACCTGTGATAAATCTCAGCTATCCTGTACACCTATGGTACCTCTGAACTATCTCCTATTCTGTACACCTGTGATAACTTTGAGCTATCTCCTATCCTGTACAGCTATGATAACTCTGAGCTATCTCCTATCCTGTCCACCTGTGATAACTCTAAGCTATCTCCTATCCTTTACACCTGTGATAACTCTAAGCTATCTCCTATCCTTTACACCTGTGATAACTCTGAGCTATCTCCTATCCTGTACAACTGTGATAACTCCAAGCTATCTGATATCATGTACACCTGTGATAACTCTGAGCTATCTCCTATCCTGTACACATGTGATAACTCCGAGCTATCTCCTAGCCTGTACACCTGTGATAACTCTGAGTTATCTACTATATAGTACACCTGTGATAAATCTCATCTATCTCCTATCCTGTACACCTATGGTAACTCTGAGCTATCTCCTATTCTGTACCCCTGTGATAACTCTGAGCAACCTCCTGTCTTGTACACCTGTCATAACTCTGAGCTATCTCCTATCCTGTACACCTGTGATAACTCTAAGCTATCTCCTATCCTGTACATCTGTGGTAACTCTGAGCTACCTCCTATCCTGTACACATGTGGTAACTCTGAGCTATCTCGTATCCTGTACACCTATGGTAACTCTGAGCTATCTTTTATCCTGTACTTCTGTGATAACGTTGAGCTATCTCCTATCCAGTACACCTGTGATAAATCTCAGCTATCCTGTACACCTATGGTAACTCTGAACTATCTCCTATTCTGTCCACCTGTGATAACTTTGAGCTATCTCCTATCCTGTACAACTATGATAACTCTGAGCTATCTCCTATCCTGTACACCTGTGATAACTCTAAGCTATCTCCTATCCTTTACACCTGTGATAACTCTGAGCTATCTCCTATCCTGTACACCTGTGATAACTCGAAGCTATCTGATATCCTGTACACCTGTGGTAACTCTGAGCTATCTCCTATCCTGTACACATGTGATAACTCCGAGCTATCTCCTATCTTGTACACCTGTGATAACTCCAAGCTATCTGGTATCCTGCACACCTGTGATAACTCTGAGCTATCTCCTGTCCTGTACACCTGTGATAACTCTGAGCTATCTCCTATCCTGTACACCTGTGATAACTCTGAGCTATCTCCTAGCCTGTGCACCTGTGATAACTCTGAGCTATCTCTATCCTGTACACCTGTGATAACTTTGAGCTATCTTCTATCCTGTACACCTGTGGTAACTCTGAGCAACCTCCTATCCTGTACACCTGTGGTAACTCTGAGCTATCTCCTATCCTGTACACCTATGGTAACTCTGAGCTATCTTCTATCCTGTACACCTGTGATAAAGTTGAGCTATTTCCTATACAGTACACATGTGATAAATCTCAGCTATCTCCTATCCTGTACACCTATGGTAACTCTGAGCTATCTCCTATTCTGTACACCTGTGATAACTCTGAGCTATCTCCTATTTTGTACACCTGTGATAACTCTGAGAGCTATCTCTTATCCTTTACACCTATGGTAACTCTGAGCTATCTCCTATCCTGTACATCTGTGATAACTCCAAGCTATCTGCTATCCTGTACACCTGTGATAACTCTGAGCTATCTCCTATCCTGTACATTTATGATAACTCTGAACTATCTCCTATCCTGTGCACCTATGATAACTCTGAACTATCTCCTATCCTTTACTCCTGTGATAACTCCGAGCTATCTCCTTTCCTGTACACCTGTGAGAACTCCAAGCTATCTGATATCCTGTACACCTGTAATAACTCTGAGCTAGCTATCTCCTATCCTGTACACCTGTGATAACTTTGAGCTATTTCCTATCCTGTACACCTGTGATACCTCCGAACTATCTCCTATCCTATACACCATTGATAACTCTGAGCTATCTCCTATCATGTACACCTGGGATAACTCTGAGCTATCTCCTATCCTTTACACCTATGGTAAATCTGAGCTATCTGCTATCCTGTACACCTGTGATAACTCTGAGCTATCTCCTATTCTGTACACCTGTGGTATCTCTGAGCTATCTCCTATCCTGTCCACCTGTGATAACTCTAAGCTATCTCCTATCCTTTACACCTGTGATAACTCTAAGCTATCTCCTATCCTTTACACCTGTGATAACTCTGAGCTATCTCCTATCCTGTACAACTGTGATAACTCCAAGCTATCTGATATCATGTACACCTGTGATAACTCTGAGCTATCTCCTATCCTGTACACATGTGATAACTCCGAGCTATCTCCTAGCCTGTACACCTGTGATAACTCTGAGTTATCTCCTATATAGTACACCTGTGATAAATCTCATCTATCTCCTATCCTGTACACCTATGGTAACTCTGAGCTATCTCCTATTCTGTACCCCTGTGATAACTCTGAGCAACCTCCTGTCTTGTACACCTGTCATAACTCTGAGCTATCTCCTATCCTGTACACCTGTGATAACTCTAAGCTATCTCCTATCCTGTACATCTGTGGTAACTCTGAGCTACCTCCTATCCTGTACACATGTGGTAACTCTGAGCTATCTCGTATCCTGTACACCTATGGTAACTCTGAGCTATCTTTTATCCTGTACTTCTGTGATAACGTTGAGCTATCTCCTATCCAGTACACCTGTGATAAATCTCAGCTATCCTGTACACCTATGGTAACTCTGAACTATCTCCTATTCTGTCCACCTGTGATAACTTTGAGCTATCTCCTATCCTGTACAACTATGATAACTCTGAGCTATCTCCTATCCTGTACACCTGTAATAACTCTAAGCTATCTCCTATCCTTTACACCTGTGATAACTCTGAGCTATCTCCTATCCTGTACACCTGTGATAACTCGAAGCTATCTGATATCCTGTACACCTGTGGTAACTCTGAGCTATCTCCTATCCTGTACACATGTGATAACTCCGAGCTATCTCCTATCTTGTACACCTGTGATAACTCCAAGCTATCTGGTATCCTGCACACCTGTGATAACTCTGAGCTATCTCCTGTCCTGTACACCTGTGATAACTCTGAGCTATCTCCTATCCTGTACACCTGTGATAACTCTGAGCTATCTCCTAGCCTGTGCACCTGTGATAACTCTGAGCTATCTCCTATCCTGTACACCTGTGATAACTTTGAGCTATCTTCTATCCTGTACACCTGTGGTAACTCTGAGCAACCTCCTATCCTGTACACCTGTGGTAACTCTGAGCTATCTCCTATCCTGTACACCTATGGTAACTCTGAGCTATCTTCTATCCTGTACACCTGTGATAAAGTTGAGCTATTTCCTATACAGTACACATGTGATAAATCTCAGCTATCTCCTATCCTGTACACCTATGGTAACTCTGAGCTATCTCCTATTCTGTACACCTGTGATAACTCTGAGCTATCTCCTATTTTGTACACCTGTGATAACTCTGAGAGCTATCTCCTATCCTTTACACCTATGGTAACTCTGAGCTATCTCCTATCCTGTACACCTGTGATAACTCCAAGCTATCTGCTATCCTGTACACCTGTGATAACTCTGAGCTATCTCTATCCTGTACATTTATGATAACTCTGAACTATCTCCTATCCTGTGCACCTATGATAACTCTGAACTATCTCCTATCCTTTACTCCTGTGATAACTCCGAGCTATCTCCTTTCCTGTACACCTGTGAGAACTCCAAGCTATCTGATATCCTGTACACCTGTAATAACTCTGAGCTAGCTATCTCCTATCCTGTACACCTGTGATAACTTTGAGCTATTTCCTATCCTGTACACCTGTGATACCTCCGAACTATCTCCTATCCTATACACCATTGATAACTCTGAGCTATCTCCTATCATGTACACCTGGGATAACTCTGAGCTATCTCCTATCCTTTACACCTATGGTAAATCTGAGCTATCTGCTATCCTGTACACCTGTGATAACTCTGAGCTATCTCCTATTCTGTACACCTGTGGTATCTCTGAGCTATCTCCTATCCTGTACACCTGTGATAACTCTGAGCTATCTCTTATCCTGTACACCTGTGATAACTCCAAGCTATCTGCTATCCTGTACACCTGTGATAACTCTGAGCTATCTCCTACTCTGTACACCTGTGATAACTCTGAGCTATCTCTTATCATGTACACCTATGGTAACTCCAGGCTATCTGCTATCCTGTACACTTGTGATAACTCTGAACTATCTCCTATCCTGTACACCTATGATAACTCTGAACTATCTCCTATCCTTTACACCTGTGGTAACTCTGAGCTATCTCCTATCCTGTACACCTGTAATAACTCCAAGCTATCTGATATCCTGTACACCTGTGATAACTCTGAGGTATCTCCTATCCTTTACACCTATGGTAACTCTGAGCTATCTCCTATCCTATACACCTGTGATAACTCCAAGCTATCTGATATCTTGTACACCTGTGATAACTCTGAGGTATCTCCTATCCTTTACACCTATGGTAACTCTGAGCTATCACCTATCCTGTACACCTGTGATAACTCCGAGCTATCTCCTATCCTATACACCTGTGATAACTCAAAGCTATCTGATATCCTGTACACCTGTGATAACTCTGAGGTATCTCCTATCCTGTACACCTGTGATAACTCTGAGCTATCTCCTATCCTGTACACCTGTGATAACTCTGAGCTATCTCCTATCCTGTACACCTATGGTAACTCCAAGCTATCTGCTATCCTGTACACCTGTGATAACTCTGTGCTATCTCCTGTCCTGTATACCTGTGATAACTCTGAGCTATCTCCTATCCTGTACACCTGTGACAACTCCGTGCTATCTCCTGTCCTTACACCTATGGTAATTCTGAGCTATCTCCTATCCTGTACATCTGTGATAACTCTGAGATACCTCCTATCCTGTACACCTGTGATAACTCTGAGCTATCTCCTATCCTGTACACATGTGATAACTCTGAGCTATCTCCTATCCTTTACACCTATGGTAACTCTGAGCTATCTCCTATCCTGTACACATGTGATAACTCCAAGCTGTCTCCTATCCTCTACACCTGTGATAACTCTGAGCTATCTGCTATCCTGTACACATGTGATAACTCTGAGCTATCTCCTATCCTGTACACCTATGGTAACTCTGAGTTATATCCTATTCTGTACACCTGTGATAACTCTGAGCTAACTCCTATCCTGTACACCTATTGTAACTCAAAGCTATCTGCTATCCTCTACACCTGTGATAACTCTGAGCTATCTCCTATCCTTTACACCTATGGTAACTCTGAGCTATCTCCTGTCCTGTACACCTGTGATAACTCTAAGCTATCTCCTATCCTGTACACCTGTGAGAACTCTGAGCTATCTCCTATCCTGTACACCTGTGATAACTCTGAGCTATCTCCTATCCTGTACACCTGTGATAACTCTGAGCTATCTCCTATCCTGTACACATATGGTAACTCCAATCTATCTACTATCCTGTACACCTGTGATAACTCTGAGCTATCTCTTATCCTGTACACCTATGGTAACTCCAAGCTATCTGCTATCCTGTACACCTGTGATAACTCCAAGCTATCTCCTATAGAGTACACCTGTGATAACTCCAAGCTATCTGATATCCTGTACACCTGTGATAACTCTGAGCTATCTCCTATCCTGTACACCTATGGTAACTCCAAGCTATCTGCTATCCTGTACACCTGCGATAACTCCAAGCTATCTCCTATACAGTACACCTGTGATAACTCCAAGCTATCTGATATCCTGTACACCTGTGATAACTCTGAGCTATCTCCTATCCTGTACACCTGTGATAAATCTGAGCTATCTCCTATCCTGTACACATGTGATAACTCTGAGCTATCTCCTATCCTGTACACCTATGGTAACTCTGAGCTATCTTCTATCCTGTACACCTGTGATAAAGTTGAGCTATTTCCTATACAGTACACATGTGATAAATCTCAGCTATCTCCTATCCTGTACACCTATGGTAACTCTGAGCTATCTCCTATTCTGTACACCTGTGATAACTCTGAGCTATCTCCTATTTTGTACACCTGTGATAACTCTGAGAGCCATCTCCTATCCTTTACACCTATGGTAACTCTGAGCTATCTCCTATCCTGTACACCTGTGATAACTCCAAGCTATCTGCTATCCTGTACACCTGTGATAACTCTGAGCTATCTCCTATCCTGTACATTTATGATAACTCTGAACTATCTCCTATCCTGTGCACCTATGATAACTCTGAACTATCTCCTATCCTTTACTCCTGTGATAACTCCGAGCTATCTCCTTTCCTGTACACCTGTGAGAACTCCAAGCTATCTGATATCCTGTACACCTGTAATAACTCTGAGCTAGCTATCTCCTATCCTGTACACCTGTGATAACTTTGAGCTATTTCCTATCCTGTACACCTGTGATACCTCCGAACTATCTCCTATCCTATACACCATTGATAACTCTGAGCTATCTCCTATCATGTACACCTGGGATAACTCTGAGCTATCTCCTATCCTTTACACCTATGGTAAATCTGAGCTATCTGCTATCCTGTACACCTGTGATAACTCTGAGCTATCTCCTATTCTGTACACCTGTGGTATCTCTGAGCTATCTCCTATCCTGTACACCTGTGATAACTCTGAGCTATCTCTTATCCTGTACACCTGTGATAACTCCAAGCTATCTGCTATCCTGTACACCTGTGATAACTCTGAGCTATCTCCTACTCTGTACACCTGTGATAACTCTGAGCTATCTCTTATCATGTACACCTATGGTAACTCCAGGCTATCTGCTATCCTGTACACTTGTGATAACTCTGAACTATCTCCTATCCTGTACACCTATGATAACTCTGAACTATCTCCTATCCTTTACACCTGTGGTAACTCTGAGCTATCTCCTATCCTGTACACCTGTAATAACTCCAAGCTATCTGATATCCTGTACACCTGTGATAACTCTGAGGTATCTCCTATCCTTTACACCTATGGTAACTCTGAGCTATCTCCTATCCTATACACCTGTGATAACTCCAAGCTATCTGATATCTTGTACACCTGTGATAACTCTGAGGTATCTCCTATCCTTTACACCTATGGTAACTCTGAGCTATCACCTATCCTGTACACCTGTGATAACTCCGAGCTATCTCCTATCCTATACACCTGTGATAACTCAAAGCTATCTGATATCCTGTACACCTGTGATAACTCTGAGGTATCTCCTATCCTGTACACCTGTGATAACTCTGAGCTATCTCCTATCCTGTACACCTGTGATAACTCTGAGCTATCTCCTATCCTGTACACCTATGGTAACTCCAAGCTATCTGCTATCCTGTACACCTGTGATAACTCTGTGCTATCTCCTGTCCTGTATACCTGTGATAACTCTGAGCTATCTCCTATCCTGTACACCTGTGACAACTCCGTGCTATCTCCTGTCCTTTACACCTATGGTAATTCTGAGCTATCTCCTATCCTGTACATCTGTGATAACTCTGAGATACCTCCTATCCTGTACACCTGTGATAACTCTGAGCTATCTCCTATCCTGTACACATGTGATAACTCTGAGCTATCTCCTATCCTTTACACCTATGGTAACTCTGAGCTATCTCCTATCCTGTACACATGTGATAACTCCAAGCTGTCTCCTATCCTCTACACCTGTGATAACTCTGAGCTATCTGCTATCCTGTACACATGTGATAACTCTGAGCTATCTCCTATCCTGTACACCTATGGTAACTCTGAGTTATATCCTATTCTGTACACCTGTGATAACTCTGAGCTAACTCCTATCCTGTACACCTATTGTAACTCAAAGCTATCTGCTATCCTCTACACCTGTGATAACTCTGAGCTATCTCCTATTCTTTACACCTATGGTAACTCTGAGCTATCTCCTGTCCTGTACACCTGTGATAACTCTAAGCTATCTCCTATCCTGTACACCTGTGAGAACTCTGAGCTATCTCCTATCCTGTACACCTGTGATAACTCTGAGCTATCTCCTATCCTGTACACCTGTGATAACTCTGAGCTATCTCCTATCCTGTACACATATGGTAACTCCAATCTATCTACTATCCTGTACACCTGTGATAACTCTGAGCTATCTCTTATCCTGTACACCTATGGTAACTCCAAGCTATCTGCTATCCTGTACACCTGTGATAACTCCAAGCTATCTCCTATAGAGTACACCTGTGATAACTCCAAGCTATCTGATATCCTGTACACCTGTGATAACTCTGAGCTATCTCCTATCCTGTACACCTATGGTAACTCCAAGCTATCTGCTATCCTGTACACCTGCGATAACTCCAAGCTATCTCCTATACAGTACACCTGTGATAACTCCAAGCTATCTGATATCCTGTACACCTGTGATAACTCTGAGCTATCTCCTATCCTGTACACCTGTGATAAATCTGAGCTATCTCCTATCCTGTACACATGTGATAACTCTGAGCTATCTCCTATCCTGTACACCTATGGTAACTCTGAGCTATCTCCTGTCCTGTACACCTGTGATAACTCTGAGCTATCTCCTATCCTGTACACCTATGGTAACTCCAAGCTATCTGCTATCCTGTACACCTGTGATAACTCTGAACTATCTCCTACTTTTTTTGTCTGCTGTTAACATTCACTAGTCCTCCAGTATTGCTCTCCTTTCTCCAGTTGTCTTATTATCCAGTGTTCCTTACTTTCCTTTTTTTTTACCATCTTCTACCTTTTAACATCTATTGGCCCCGTTCTCCCGTCTATTTACTCTGTTGTCATGGCTTTTCATCATGGTATCGCCAATATCCACATTCTTCATGGATAACAGACTTCTGTCATGGCCTTAGACTGTCTACCTTCTGACAAGGTAAACTATGCATCTCTGGGCAAATGACATTCAGTTAAATGTTGTTTTCACCTGATGACTTATTTCAGCCCCATTACTTTACCTTTCTGTGACTCATTAATCAATGTATTGGTTGTATTGTGCAATGCTTGATAAGGAGATATGATTATATATTTATAGGATCTTACTATCCTTACGGCCTAGGAGTCCATCAAGAAATTCAGCCACATTACTCAGTACTATTGGGAGGCTAACAGTTTCCTCCATTTCTCGATAGATCCCATATGAAAACTCGTCACCTTTCTAATCATCCAGAGTGGTTTTAAAGGTTGTAAGTTAAGTATTCTGCTTGATATGTAAGGGAAGCCTATACCAGAAATGGGGAATATGTTGGTTTAAGTACCTGTCATCCCATCTGGTGTAGCTAATGTGGCAGTACAGGTTAGATGGATCTCCAGAACAGGAGTTTGCTTTACCACTGGTCTTGCTTGGTTGAAGGAGTTTAAAGAATGCCGGTCATTCATAGCAGGGAAGGCTAAGCAGAAATCCCCCCTCAGGAATTTGTAACACTGAGTACAGGGATAGGGCTTCCAGTTTATCACAGTATTTGAGGGTCTTGAAACCTGAGATTTTTTTTTTTGTGATGAAATATTGAGGTTCATCAATTTGGTTCTTGCACTAAGGAAAGTACATGCCAAAGGGAGCATTATACTGAATGATAGGCCTACCAACAGAAGAAAAACATGGAAAATCTAACCTCTTTGGCCCTTGAGGCGATACCATGAAGAATAAGTTGTGAAGGTAGAAGGGTTTTCTAACCAACACATTGGAGATAAGCCCACGGTTAAAACACCAAACATTTGTTTAGCCTAGCCCTGGTTGGGAAATTTAAGGATCAGAATAGGATCTGATAACCATCCCCAGTTTGTAGTCATCAGCAGACTTGGTTAGCCGTAGCTTGTTGATATCATCTTTCATGATAGCAAAGCTTGGCTTGCTAATATTATAGTTAAACTGTACAGGTTTCGTTGTAAACTTCCCATTATGCCTATGATGGACTGGTGCAGCTCTCTCATTATGTCTGCCCAAGAAAAAAATACAGCTGTCCAAGAGGAAGTAAAATTCAGAAGAGCAGAAAACAATCTTAGCTACAAAGATTTGTGGGCAGCTAAACAATTTGTGATTATCAAGAAGATCAGTAAATAGTAAATAAGTGGTTTTGGAGTAATCCCTGAATTTAGAGGGGCTTTAGGGCCATGAAGGGAGTTTTCAGGGAGAAGGTGATAATGGGATAAACTAGATTTGACTAGGGCAAGGGTAACTTGCAGGGTGGTACAATTACAGGAAACATTTATAAGGACAAGATCAAGAAGAATAGCGCCTTTGGTGGGCAGGGGGGCAGCTTTTCAAGTGAATTTGCATTTAAGAAGTTCAAAAATCTCTGGGCGTATTTGCTGTTGGCAGTATATATTTGGTAGTTGTTTGATGGTTAACTTTTCATACTGGTTGAATATTCTAAAGGGGTAGTAGACAGGGATCTATAATTGGCTATAATGTGATAATTAATTTTATTGAGTGTAATTAGGGCTTCAGCCTGATATATATTTGTATCATGCAGAATATGATGAAAAGCAATGGGCTTACCAATAAATATAACTACTCTGCAGCAATTGCCAATGGATATGAATACATGATACACATTAAACCATGGAAACTTGGGTGATGCCGTCACTACACTGATGCCAGGTTTCTGTAATTACATACATACTGATTAATTTGATGCTAAGAAAGGCCTCAGGTTCAGAGATTTTGTTGTTTAGACTCCTGGTACTCGACAATGCTGTCTAGATATTATCCACATTGGACTGTACTATCCTAGGATGTCCATCACTTGCAGTCTGCTTATAAAAGGCTCTATCTTGTTAGCAAATATTTTATCTAATATATGAAAACTGAGGGATGAAAGGTGCATTGACCATTTCAGCTTACTCAGACACACACTGGATCCCCTTAAAGTGACACCACATTACTATTCAATTATTGAAGCCAATTATGTTATCTTTGAATTTGGGCATCATTCTTGTTGATGGTAAAATGCTGTTCAATCCTAGGCCCTCATGCTCTTCAAAGATTTGAGGAAGGAGCTCAACAGTATCTCTCTCTGACTTTCCAAGATGGCTGTCCACTAATCAACAACTTAACTTCAGATCTCCCGGTGTGAAAAAGAAACTAAAAGACAAGGTTCAAGAATTCTGTCACTTTTACAAATTCAGCTACTGGCTAGTAAGTACACTGTCTTGATGCCAACAAAGAAGAAACTAGGACAGCCTGAAAAAATCATCTAGGAAAGGTGAAGAGAAAACACTGACAAGAGAGAATCCTGCAGCTGCTCACCAAAATCAGTTCAAGCTCCAGCTTTGTTGCAATACACTGCTTCCAGTAATCTGGAGGAAAAATAAGTCAGATGTCCTCAAAGCTGATAAGAATAAATGAAACACTGAAGGAGCGTATCAACACAAAGAACAAAAGGCTGGAAAATGGAAGGTGTTTTAAATAGATATTCAGATGAATGGATAAAACTGCAAAAATCAGAGGTTGAAATGAAGAAAAGGCTGGCTGAGTGTGAAACTGCTAAGAAGAAATGTTAAAAAAAAACGTAGACTTGGAGGACAGAGCACATAAAGATAATCTGAGATTTTCTGCTAAATCAGAGAAACTGTAAGGAACAGACTGGATTAATTTTATGAAGGCACACATAATCAGATGGACTTTAATTCCTCAGCAAGAACTGTTAATTGAAAGGGTGCATTGTGTGTATTCTCCAAATCTGGCTATGAGAAAACAGCAAAACTTGTAATAGTAAAGATGAAATCATACCAGTAGAAAACATTGATCCTGACAAAACTGTAGCAAAAGGGCAAAGTATTAAAAGTTGGAGACATTAGAGTGTTTGTGGAAAATAATTCACTGTACACCAGACAGAAGACAAACAAATGTATTCCTGCAATCAGGGAACGTTGAGAGCCAAGTGTGAGATTTGAGCTGCTGTATCCAGCTGCCTGCAAATTATTTTTCCCTGGAGAATCAATATATAGATAATAGATGTGTGTGTGTGTGTGTGTGTGTGTGTGTGTGTGTGTGTGTGTGTGTGTGTGTGTGTGTGTGTGTGTGTGTGTGCATGTGTGCGTGTGTGTGTGTATTATATGCAAACAGGCTAAGGAGGAAATGGAAAAGTTTGTCCAACCAAAAGTGAGCCATGAAGCTGAAGGGAACTCTGCTTCTCATGCTTCTGATAATAAAGAACATGGAGAGACTTTGCCAGTGAAACCTTTTTCATTGTTCCAAAGGAAAAAGGATAAGAGTCAGAGAAAAGCATAGGAGTTGACTAGAAGAATGGGGAGTACCTTGGAAATTAACCAGAGTCTGAAGTTGGGAGATGGAGATGAACAGGAAGACAAAAAAAAAAGGAAATTAGTGAATTAATGTGAGACTACAAAACTTCAATCACATTTGTGATATACAGCTGTATAAAAAACACTGGAAATAGTGGACTTTTGTTGACTTTCTTAAGCTTGTGGAGAACTAAAAGGCATTTGTCTCCTTTCATGTCATTAATATTTGGAAGGACACTAAGTGGCGGAGAGGAGGAAGGAAAAAGTAACTGTAAGTAAAATAATTTCTGTTCTTAACAGTATTTCTATGAAACTTTTCATTATATAAATTGCATGTTAGCTCCAATGGTGATAGAAGAGGATAAAAAGAAAATAATGGCAGATTTGTAGTACTAAGGGTCTACTGGCAAGGGAGGAGGATTACACTGGCATGTATTTATATTTGCGTCTATATCACAATATATTTATATTTGCGTCTATATCGAAATTTTACTACATTGAATCAATAAAGGTCGAACTTTATTGATCGAAGTAGTAAAATATCGAATAACATAAAAAAAATAAATAAATCAATAAAAAAACCTAATTAGTATTGGACACCCCCCCACTTAAATATACCAACTCCAAGACTGCACTACACTGAGGTAAACGAAAATCTCCCCTGCACGGAGATTTCCGTTTACCTGCACGATGTTCTGAACTTTCAACATTGTCGTGCCGACAATATTGTATTCGATATTGTCGGCTTACGACAACGTGAACTAGACCCTTATAGTCTTCCTAAAACTACTGTAATGGAGCTTAAAAAAGTTCTGGGAGAAATAATTAGTTTTCAGCAAGGAATATTACTTATAGCTGGGGACTGGAATTTGATTCTTCAGCAGTAAGGATATATCTGGGGGACTTGAAGGGAAAATATAACAAAAGAGTGTAGATCTTTGAAGAAATTTATGAAAATATTTGGCATGGAAGATGTAAATTCAGTAGTAGGAGTTCAGAGTGAATTTACATATTATCCCCAAGATACAAAAACTGGGCTAGGCTAGGCAGAACTTAATATTTTACAGGAGCATGTGCATTTAATTGAAAGTTTTGATACACATCCAATAACTATTTCAGATCATGCGCCAATAATAACTAAAATAAAAATGCAAGGTAATGAAATAAAAATGAGACACTGGCACTTTCACACCTATCTGTTAAAAAGAGAGGAATTTAAGGAATGAAAAGTGGAAATTATATGGAAGTTTTTAGAGAAGACAGAAATTTCTTCTGAAAATATGGTTAGGGAGTGGAACAAAATTAAAGTGGAGTTTAAAAATAGGGTGAAAATAAAATAAAGATAGATATGGTTAAGAAATAACAATAATTATTTAGAGGGAATGACAAATGTTAAAGTATTGCAAAACAGGGGGAATCTCACAGAACAAGAAGAGCAACTGCAGAAAGCTACACAGAAAATAAGGGATTACCTCGATAATATGCATGAGTTTAGAAAGATTATAATGATGATAATAACTCTAGAGCACAAAAACTTTTACCACATCAACTCAGGCAACAGAAAGTAGAAAGGGCTGTCGCCACACTTAGAAAGCCTATAACAAGGAAGTTAACAAGAAATTCTGTAGCGGTACTAAAAAATACTTCAAAAATTCTATGAAAGTTGCATAAAACAGAGAAATATGGAAATCAAGAAAAGGTACAAATGGAAATATTTATGGAAGAATTAAATACGCCAAAGTTAGAGGTACAGGAGGCTCAATTACTAACAGTTTGGATAGTAGGAGATGAGATAAAAATGGTGATGTACACAATCTACAGGAAAGTCCCCAGGAATAGATGGTATTCCTGTGGAGGTTTGGAAGCTAGCAGGGAAATACTGCTAAAGATCTGGAAGGTGCGTTTAACAGTATTTTAAGAGAAGTACCAACGTCCTGGAAGAAAGCGGTGGTGGCTGTAATACCTAAAAACGGTAAAGATCCATCAGATCCAGGTTCATATAGGCCAATTTCAGTTCTAAACCATGATTATAAAGTGTTTGCCTATAATGGCTAAATGGCAGATGTGATCCCAAAATTGACAGATATGGATCAGTGTGATTTTGTGAAGGGCAGCAAAACATTTGACAACATTAACAGAACAATGATGATTCAGAGAGAAGCAGAATGCAAGAAAATACCACTGTTGTTGGTGGGTCTTGATGCAGAGAAGCATTTGACAGACTAAGCTGAGACTTTATGAGCAAGACAATGGAAACTGTGAAGATATGTGAAGTATGCCAGCCTAGCTAGATAGAATTTTGTAGATAATTCTATGCCATTGTAAATATGAATATAATCCACAGGCTTGTCCTCTTAAAATGTAAGAAAACTGTGTTAAATGTTGAACTTCAAAAATATAACCACAGTGCACTCTGCTGGAAGAAAGCTGATAAGTCAAGAATCTTATGACTGTTTGATCTCAAGGCTTGGAGACATAATGTCTGGACTGAGGAATTACTTCTATTGTTTTGAGACCAGAGTTAATTGCTAGATTTTACATATATAATATATTTTATTGCTGTAGTTTCCTGGCCAGACACAAGATCAAAGAAATTTTAAAATTCTGAGTTTCTGTTAGCATGGAAACCAGAGAAGAATGATGTAATCTACAATGAGTCAGCAGTGATGTATTACCAATTTAAGAAATCTCAGAGAGAAAGAGAGGGCAGTTTTGCATTTGTCTTCAGAAATAACCAATCCCAGTACTCTGCCTTTGCTCTATATGTAAGTTTATTTAGAACTGTGATTGCTCTTAGTTTAAATAGGAATTTACTCTAGCTGTTTTCTATATTTATGTCAGACTATTCTACAGTATTATTTTAAGCATTTTCCTGTGATTTCTGAAGTGTTGACCAGTAGTTTGTTGAACTGAGATTTGTCTTGTGTTTTTATTATTTATTATTAAATATTTTTTAAACCTTTCAAATGTGGCTGTTTTGTGTAGAGATAATTTAAACTCTAGAGTACATTGCATGTATATAGTGATACTGTACAAAGCCACTCCAAATAAGCCTTGCTGTTCGTCACACTTACTAATTGGATAATAATATTGCACAGTAATAATTGGACACCCTTTCATAATGGCCTTATTAGTAGCTGATATTAGTGGCTGGTGGCAGCTAGTACTACATTATAGACTGGCAGGAAGGGGTATAGCTGGAGAACCTGTGCCAGCCTTTCCCAGGAGTGTCTGTGTGTTTGTATATAACCCATATCTTAAAGTGTGTGTGCGTGTGTGTGTGTGTGTGTGTGTGTGTGTGTGTGTGTGTGTGTGTGTGTGTGTGTGACAGTTACTTGGTCAGGGACATGAAGCACTGGTTGGACAGAGAGGGTGCTGGAGGTTTTAGCTTGACCACTAGGCTGAGATCTGTACCTTATAGCTGTGCCAGTGGGGAGTCTTATTGGAGATCTGAAGAGAAAGAGAGAAACCAGCCCCAGACTGACTGTGATCTCTGTGTGCTCTAAAGGGAAATTGTACTTTAGTGTGTGTGTGTGTGTGTGTGTGTGTGTGTGTGTGTGTGTGTGTGTGTGTGTGTGTGTGTGTGTTTTATCCTTCCCAATGTGGATGCCTCTCACTGGTGTAAGTGGTCATGATTGAGGTTCCTTGATTACTGGGCCAGTGCACAGGCGTCACAGAAACATTTGCATTCCCTGATAAAATTATAAGGTTGATTGGGTGGATATATATATGAGAGATCTGATGCAAAAATAAAAGTGGGTGAGTACTTCTCTGATAGTTTCTATTTCAGCAGAGGGACCAGACAGGGGTGTCCTCTTTCCTCTTTGTTATTTATATTATATTTAACAACCAGTGACAAAGAAAATTAGGGACTCAGAAATTCAATTATGTAATTGGTATGGTCATCAAGAAAAGCTGGCTTTATTTGCAAATGATATTATTTTATACCTGATAAAACCAGAAAAGGACATTTCAGTGTTGTGGAACATTTTGAGATAGTTTGAAGTCTTTTGGGGATACAAAATTAATGAAGCTAAAACAAAGGCAATAGCTGTAAACTATGTACCCACACATGAATTGGTTCAGTAATATCCACATTTATGGGGACATCGTAAAATGAAGTACTTAGGAGTATGGATTAAAAAGGATTCTGTTCTGGCAGATAAGGATATGTGAAAAAAGACTAACAAAAGATAATACAAAAACTGAGAAATTGGAAGCTCTGTTTTATGGTTATAGATAGCAACATACAAGCAGATGAAATGTTTTAGTCCCTTTAGTTTTATACACAGGTCAGGCATATTTTTATCAACCAAAGGAGAAGTTGTGGATAGCAATTAATAAAGAGCTGAAGGATTTTATCTGGGAGGGGAAGACAGCAAGAGTCAAGTGGGATAAGCTGATTCTTCCAATACAACAAGGCAGTTTGGGATTACCCAATTTGAAGGGGTATTTCAAAGCTACACAGTTAAGGCTCATATATGTAGCACAACCAGAAAGCTACAATTCAACGTGGAAAGGGATGACGATGAAACAGGGAGGACTCAAGATACAAGGAGAGACTGGGAGTTTGGATGTAGATTCTTAAGGTGAATAACAATAACTATACAGAATATTATATTCATGAAGTAGGAGAAAGTATTCTAAGAACTAAGCCAACATGTGAATAGAGTCTGCCAATAGGGATGACTGCAGTTAGGGATACAGACAATAGGCAAGAGGGGGCTGGAATTTTTTGGAGAAAATTGGAAAAGGAACCAAACTATTGGGAGGAATAATTAGAGAGGGAAAGGTAATAGAATGGGAATAGGCCAATAATTTATTTGGACTGCAGGCTAGAGATAGCCTTCCCTATCAAGGATTGTTGATGTCAGAGTGTAGGCAAAGAGAAAGAAATACAGGTATCCTAAGCAAAAGACCAGCACTGGTAGAGTTTTTGGCATAATCTCGAACATAAGCTGCTGTTAAAAAAGGAATAATTGGTACAGCGTATAAAATATTGCACGATAACTATACAAATCAATCAGAGGAGGCTAGAAAGGATTGGGAAGAGAGACTGAATGAGCAATTCACAAAGAAATTTGGGGGGACATATGTATGACTCCCAAATATGCAACAAAGTCAAGAAGATTTAGGATCTTTGCTTGGAAGTGTTTACAACAGTATTTTATAGCCCAACTAGACTCCAAAGATTTTTTTTCTCATTTAGATAGCAAATGTTGGAGGTATGATAGGGAAGAAAGAGGTAATTGGGAACATATTTTTGGGAGTGTAATGAGTTGGCAGACATTAAAAGTTCCCTGCAGAGTACTCTATCAGAAATAGCGGGTGAGCAAATTGGTATAACTAAGAAAATGTTTTCTGAGCTATGATACAAAACTGGAATTGCCTAGACTTAGTAAGGCCTTGCTAAGTCTAATTATGGTGGCTGCCAAAAAAGCAGTTACTAGAAAATGGAAATCAGAGTCTAAACCCACTGTACTAGAAGTAGCGAATATAATAACAGACGTAAGACAACTGGAAATGGGCTCTTTAGAAAAGGGTAGGAGTTAATTACATAGAATAAATGGGAACTGTAGGAGCAATACATGCAGAATAACATTTTGGAGAAGGAATGAGGTTTAAAAGAAGGCATGATTTGAATAAGCTATGTAATGCTTCAATAACAATGACTGGATAGATCATAAATGATGCATAATATTTGCAACTAAAATACGTCAATATGGTTTGTTTTCATTTATATAAATGTATGATTGCATATGTCACAAGTGATAATTTAATGAAGATTGCATGTTTTATAGTAAATCATTTTAGTTGTTATTGTATGTGATAAAGATATACCAAAGTAAACAGTTGTCTTTCTTCTTCTTTTTTTTTTTTTTTTTTGGTATTAAGGAATATGGGCATTATAATGCAAAAAGAGAAAAATAAAGGCTAGACAAAAGTATATTTTAATTAATAGGCTGTAATCTTGGACTGTTAAGGTGGGAGATGGGGTGCAAAATTACACAGATCATAAAATATATACAGATTATATTGTTTCTCTAACTTTTTTCATAGATGAATGTCTGGATTAAGACCATAAAGTAGGAACAAACTACATGGGAAAAAATGTGAATTGTGGGAACAATATATACAGGGGAGGATTGATGTTTAAAAGAAGGCGGGATTTAAATGAGCTTTGTAATGTTTGAAAGTAACTGGGTAGATTATAAGTGATGTATAATGTTTGCAACTGGGAATGTGCCAGTATGGTTTGTGATGTAAAATGTTTGCAACTAGGATTGCATTGGTGTGGTTTGTTTTCATTTATATAAATGTATGATTGCTTATGTTGTAAGTGATGGTTTAATAAAGAGGTTTCTTGTTAAAAAAAAGACCATTAGCTTGGGTTTTCATGAAAAAAATCCTGTAAAATGTGACATAGTTTCCAATGCTGATAATAAGAAAAGCAACTATATAAAGTATCAACCTACCAAACATTAGTGGTACATGTATCACAAAAGCTGGAAACAGATGTTTAAAAAAGCTATAATACATAATAGGTGGGAATAATGACTTCTTAAAGTGGCAAAACTTTCTATATTATTTTGGAATGTGAATGTACTCGCAGGTATAGACAAAAACAAAATAATATTTAATTATATTAAGAAATGCAGAGTATAAATAACAATGCTACAAGAGACACATTTTTGGAAAGAACTGAGCATGTGAAGTTTGAAAAAGAAAGGATTTCAGAGTGGATATTCAGCAGAATATCAGGGGGAAAAGGATAAGAGGAGTACTTGTATTAATTGCTAGAGAAGCTCTAATAGTGACAGAGGAGGGAAAAAAAGATAACAAAAGTAGATTTGTGGTATTAAAGGGCTAATGGCAAGGGATGAGGATTACATGGGCATGTATTTATATCTCACTTAAAACTATTATTATGGAACTTAAAAAATTGTGGAGAAATAATTAGCTTTCACCAGGTTATTTTACTTATAGGTGGGGACTATAATTTGACTTGCAAAAAAGGGGATGCATCTGGGGGACCTAGAAGGAAAAATATAACAAAAGAGGGAAGATTTCTGAATATATTTATGAAAATATTTGGTATGGAAGATGTGAATTCTGTAGTCAGAGAATTTACATACTACTCCCCAATGACAATAACTGGGATAGACTAAACAGAAATTATATTTCACAGGAACATGTACATTTACTTGAGAATTTTGACACACATCTAATACCTATTTTGGATCATACAACAAAAATTGCTTGGTTAAAAATGTAGGGTAGTTAGTTAAAATGAGACACTGGCACTTCCACCAACTAGTTAAAAACAGGAATTTAAGGAATGGGCACTGGAAATTATTCAAGAGTTATTATAGAAGATAGAAAGTATTACAAAAGTTATAGCTGGTGAGTGGAATAAAATGAAAGTAGAATTTAAAAATATGGCAGAAATAAAAGAAAAAGAGATATGGTTAAGAACTAACAAGAATTATTTAGAGGGTATGACAAAGGTTAAAGCATCATAGAATAAGGGGGCTCTCGCAGAACAACAAGGGGCACAAATACAGAGAGCAAAAGAGAAAATAAGGGAGTACATGGATAATGTGCAAGAGTTTAGAAAGATTGCTGTTAAGCAAGTGTTTTTGATAATAACTCCAGAACACTAGAACTTTTGGCACAAGGACTTAGGCAACAGAAAGTAGAAAGGCTTGTTGCCAAACTTAGGAAGCATGTAACAAGAAAAATAACCAGAGATCCTGTAGACGTATTAGAGATATTTTGGAAATGTTATGAAAATTTGTATAAAGGATAGAATTTGGGAAATCAAGAAAAACTATTAATGGAAATATTTATGGAATGCTTAAAAATGCCTAGATTAGAGGTAGATGAGGCTCAACAATTAACAGTTAAGACGGGAGGAGATGAGGTAAAAATGGTGATGTATACCAAATCTGCAGGCAAGCCTCCAGGAATAGATGGTATTCCAGTGGCATATTAGAAGCTAGGAGCGAAGAAAGTGATATAGATCTGCAAGGCTAGCAAACAGTACTGCCATTTCTGTTATAAGGACTTTGGTGGAACATTACAAGGGTGAGATGATTGCCTTGAAGTCTCAGATGTGAAAATTTGACATTAAAATTAAAGCATCTAACAGTTTAAGATTCTTGTTTACCTTATATATGGGTATTGTGGCAAAGGTTGATAGGCAGAGTGCCTCTATTATTTCCATAAATAAGGTAAATTACATAGAGACCTTGCAACGTATGCTGCTAATTCTGTATATCCATTAAAGGCATCTCAAGGAAACAGTGGAGAACAGATCAGGCAGTCAAACCAGATTAATGCTTCTGTTACTACTGGTGGAGTTACCATCCCACCTGAGTCTACAGGTGCTGGTTTGATTTCTGATGTACATTGGGGGAATGAGAATCAGGTAGTTGATTCTATTTCATCTTCCACCCCCTGTGGTTTGACTCCTCCTACTAACACCTCTTCCTCAGGGCCGTTTTTAGGGAACACTTCTGGAAAAAAGCAGACCCTAAAGTGGTTGAGTAGTGCTCAGAACAAGAACAAAGGTTGAGGAAGAATTGGAGAAAGAATTAGACTTTCAGATTGACATTTTGAATTTCAATGATGTCAGTTTCACTGATGACGCCACTTCTGTTGTAAAACATGTTTTTTCTTTTATTCCAGCTAACAATGTTAATACAGCTAAGCTGATTCAGCCATCCATCCATCCTCAATGCCTTTTCCTATTTTACCAATGGCGTCATTGTGTCACTTCCACAGTGACAATCATCTTGAGCCAAGGTTTACACCACCGGGTAGCTAGCCCTGCCACGGTAGTTCATTTGCACCACTCACTCATGCACACACTCTCACCTATGGACAATTTAGTGTATCCAGTTCATGTACTGCGTGTGTTTGGAATGTGGGAGGAAACCAGAGCACCTGGAGAAAACCCATGTCACCACAGGGAGGACATGCAGACTCTGCACAGAAGGCGCCTCAGCCAAGAATCACACAAGAGAACCTCTTGCTGTGAGGTGACAACCTTAACCGCTGCACCATCGCAGCCACCCTACCACCACGGCCACCCAACAACTAAGCTGATTATTAATTTCAAATTGCACCTGAGGAAGCTTAATCTTAAGTACCTTTTGCATGATGTACCCAAACTAAGTTGCTTTGGAGAGGGTCCAAGATTACATAGTACCTTCAATCTGCCTTTGACTCCAACATTACAAGTCTTTAATCATTTATGTGAGAACAATTTTAGGAACAGTTTGAGGTACCAACCAAAGGTCAACAACCTTCCTCAGGAAGAAAGCACTGTTCTGTATGCATTAGCCACTAACAAGGACCTGCGAGTCATGAAGGCTGATAAGGGCGGTATGTTAGTAGTGATAAACACATCTGATTATAATAGAGCAATTTTAGATCTGTTGATGGATGAAAAATGATACAAATCAGTTACAAGTGATTATATAAATAGATGTTTTTCAAACATTGACATCAGATTATTTGACTTGTTTAGTCAAGGGGGCTTAGACTGTTCCACTTATAGGTACGTACAAGTTGAGTACCCTGGGTTGGCAGTACTTTTTGGAATACCAAAGGTACACAGAGATCAATTAAAGCCCCCATTTAGGCCTATTGTGTCAGCTGCTTTTTCTAAAACTGAGCCCATTTCTAAATGGTTGGATGAGATATTGAATCCAGTTGTCCAGAATTGTAAGTTTTATTTACGTGACTCTTGGCACCTTTTGGAACTGCTGGGTAGATTTACTATTCCTGAGTTATGTGTTGTTTTTGCTTCACTTAATGTGACATCTCTTTACACCAGCATTAATCAGGAGACTGCACTGGAATATTTAAGAGAATATTTGAGTTGTCACACAACTTTTGATAATGATAAAATGCACACTGTTTGCATTTTGATGAAACTGGTGCGTAATAACAATTTTTTTAAGTCTGATAACTGTTTTTCCAGCAAATTTCTGGAGTTGCAATGGGGTCAAGAGTGGCTCCTGCATTTTCCAATTTGGTTATGGCAATGTGGGAAATTAAATATTTCATTCAGCATCCTTTGGCAGCAAATATTTTATTTTATTGATGTTCCATAGATGATCTTTTATTGTGAAAGGGAGATTATGAACAGTTTTTATGTTTTGTAAATGATTTAAACAACACCACTGATTTTTTTAAAAATACCATTGGAGGTTTTGGAGAAAGTATAGATTTCTTGGACATTCAGTTGGTCTTTGATTTGTGTCAGGGTATTTTCACTAGTCAGATTTTTAGGACATCTACATTTGTTAATCAATACCATCATAAGGACAGTTTACACCCAGGACACATGAAGAGAGGTGCAGTCAAGGGCCAGTTGATAAGTTTGAGTCATCTTACTACTGACCATTCTATTTTTAAGAATGAAATGTCCAAGCTTAATAGCATTTTATTCACAGAGGTCATGGACTAGGTTGGCTTGCTAAAATTGAAGAAGTAGTTGCCTTAAGAGGGTTTACCTTCATATGTGCGTTCTGCACACGGGCGAACGACTGATGTTCGAAAGGACGTTTGCAAAGTTTCCAAACGTCGAATGAAAAATGCTTTGAATTTACAATGAGCAAATGCACAGTGACATTCGCTCATTGCAGACTCGGCATTGTGGTTGCAGATTGCACTATAGTGGGGATCGGAAAATGTAGTGCGATCTTGGAGTTACTGTATTAAAGTAGGGGGTGGGGGGGCACAGGGGCACTTCATTACACTTCATATTCGACTTTTGTGTTTGAAAATCAGTGAATCTGCTTTTCGATTTTCTGATTTTCGAACATTGGAAACTGTCACGGTTTTGAGTTTTGAGCTTAGGATTCGCTCATATGAGCAATCGCATGAGTGATTTTCGGCTATGTAAAGGTAAACCCCTTAAGAGACAGTACTGCATGCCCTACTTTGGTTTCACAAGGGCATAATGGTACTGTTAATGGGAATTCTTTGCCTTCTGTTGATGGAAGTTCCAACATTTACAGGTTGCCATTCCCTATTCTGATTTCCAATGAAATGTGATTGATTAGGCAAATCATAGTAAACAACTGGAAGGTTTTGTTGGGTAATCCTGATCTGGTCAAAGTAATAGGTAACAAACCTCTGTTTACTTACAAAAAACATTTAATACCAAATCTATTCTTGAGGAAACAATTGGTTGTGTAACATGGGACATTTCCATTGCATTTGGAACTTTTTCCTGTGGGCATTGTAAGCAGCGTAGATTTATCAGTAATTTCACTTCTCTGGAATTTAGACACTGCAAAAAGGTTGCATGGGTCAAGGACAGATACAGTTGCAACACTAAGAATGAGGTATACACTGTGCTTTGTAATTCTTGTGACTGTTTCTATATTGGAAAGACTATTAGACCTTTAAACAAAACGGTTTATGAACATCTCCTGGCTATTAAAATAAAAGAAAGATCTTTCCAGTGCTCTGGATAGACATTCTGCAACATGTCAGAATTATAAAACATTTTCATTCTTTGTACTTGATGCAGTTGCTCTGGATAATTTCAGTGGGGACTATAAACCTTTGTTGGAGTGTCGTGAAAGATCATTGCAAATTTATTTAGCAGCTGATCAGTTACCAGGTCTCAATGAGACCATTAACATAAAATGTTTTTTTGCAGATGGAAAAATTGTGATATATATGTATGATATTGAATCTTTGACTCATTTTATTTTATTTCATTTTTATTATGTATTCACTATAAACTTTCACATGAATGTATTTAGTTTAGCCTTTGGTTACATCATCGATAATGTTATTGGTTAATCTTATCACATGATTCAACTTTTTTTTATTTAAATCGCAGTGATGGTTTTGGGAGTATTGTTTTCTGAAAAAGTTCTATTTTATAATAAAAACAATGAAAATGCTTAGAACTTTGCCCTGTTCCTTTCCACTTGTTGGTCAACTCACTTGGGTTAAAGATCTGGAATGTTTTGTTCAACAGTATGTTAAAAGGAGGAGAAACATCAACATCTTGGAAAAAAAGATGTGGTGGCTACAATATCTAAAGGCTCATCAGATCCAGCTTCCTATAGCCCCATTACAATTCTAAACCATGATGATAAAATGTTTGTGTCTATCATCATCATCTTCTTTCGGCTGTTCCTGTTAGGGGTCGACACAGTGGATCACCTGTTTCCATTTATTTCTGTCCTCTGCATCTTGCTCTGTCACACCAACCACCTGCATGTCCTCTCTCACCACATCCATAAACCTTATCTTAGGCCTTCCTCTTTTCCTGTTACCTGGTAGCTTCATCCTTAGCATCTTTTTCCCAATATACTCAGCATCCCTCCTCAGCACATGTCCAAACCAACATAATCTTGCCTCTCTGGCTTTGTCTCCAAACCTTCCAACCTGGGCTGACCCTCTAATATACTTATTCCTAATCCTGTCCACCCTCGTCACACCTTGTGCAAACCTTAACATCTTTAACTCTGCCACATCCAGCTCAAACTCCTGCCTTTTTGTCAATGCCACCGTCTTCAACCCATATAACATAGCTGGTCTCACTACCCTCTTGTAGACCTTCCCTTTCACTCTTACAGGTACTCGTCTGTCACAAATCACTCCTGACTCTTCTCCACCCACTCCATCCTGCCTGTACTCTCTTCTTCACCTCTCTTCCACACTCACCGTTACTCTGAACTATTGACCCCAAGTATTTAAACTCATCCACCTTCGCTACCTCTACTCCTTGCATCCTCACCATTCTTCTATCCTCCCTCTCATTCACACACATATATTCTGTCTTAGTCCTGCTGACCTTCATTCCTCTTCTCTCTAGAGCATATCTCCATCTCTCCAGGGTCTCCTCCACCTGTTCCCTACTCTCACTACAGATCACAATGTCATCTGCAAACATTATAGTCCATGGGGACTCCTGTCTGATCTCGTCTGTCAACCTGTCCATCACCATTGCAAATAAGGATGTTTATGTCTATAACAGCTAAAAGAATAATAAAGATATTGCAGAATTGATAGATATGGATTAGTGTGGTTTTGTTGATTGGAGACGAACATTTTACAACATTAATAGAACAATGATGATCCAGTGGGAAGTAGAATGTAACAAAATACCACTGTTATTGGCAGGTCTTCATGCAAACAAAGCATTCAGCAAATTAAACTGGGATTTTATGAGCAGATCAATGGAAGAATTTGCATTTCGTGATACAATAAAAAGGTTAATTAGGAGAATATATGAGAGACTGGAGGCAATAATCAAAGTGGGAGGTTTCCTCTCTGACAAGTTGTGTCTGAAGAAAGGTGTCCTCTTTCCCCTTTATTATTTGCATTATAATTAGGACTATTAGCAAAGAAAATTAGGGACTCAGAAATTCAAGGATATAATTGGTATGGTATTCAAGAAAAGTTGGCTTTATTTACAGATGATATTATTTTGTACCTGACTGAACCAGAAAAGGAAATGTCACTGTTGTGGAATATTCTGAGACAGTTCCTTGTTTTGGGAGATATAACATTAATGAAGATAAAACAAAGGCTATAGCTGTACAATATGTGCTCACACATGAATTGGTTCAGCAATACCCATTTTATGGGGGCATGATAAAATTAAATATTTAGAAGTATGGGTTAAAAGGATGCTGTTATGGCAGGTAAAGATATATGGGAAGAGATTAAACAAAAGATAATACAAAAACTGAGAAAATGGAAGCTATTGGCTATGGATATGGATATCAACGTACAAACAGTGAACATGTTTAGTCCATTTAGTTTTATACACAGGTCAGGCATATTTTTATTAACTAGAGGAGAAGTTGTGGTTAGTAATTAATAAAGAGTTGAAGGGTTTTATCTGGGAGAGTAAGAGGGCAAGGGTCAATTGGCATGACGAAGCAGGGGGGGAATTCAAGAAATAAGGAGAGAGTGGGATCTTGAGATTATTCTGCATATTAGCCAGCAGATGTTTACGCTTGTCAATAAAGGTAGCCAAATGTGTCATTTTGGAGTTACGAGCAGCTACAATTGATCTTAAAGGGGGTTTGCTGACATCCTTATGTATCTTTGGAATCCTTAATATTGCTGGAATCACAGGTTTTGCTACCCTTAAACACGATATTGGTACCTATAACACAGTTTCCAAAAATGAGGTTAACATTGCATATACCAAGATAGACTTTTGTTTAATGGAAACCTTAGTCAAGGTAGTATTACCAAGCATCCGCTGGCTGAAGAAATGCACATTTTATGAGACTCGTGACATTTGTTGCAGAACATGAAAACTTTGGATTTTAAAGGGGAAATTTTGTTTGCTACTGTCGACGTTGTGAACCTGTTCTCTGCAACTTTACATGACATAGGGATTGACTGGTTTATGAGTATTTTAAAAGACCAGTCATTTAGCAACAATGACGTTATTTCCTTTATGGGTTATTAGATTTAGTATTGAAAACAACTTTGCAAATATAATGACAGTCCTTATGTTGGTATTGACGGATACGACAAGGTGATGGGATACCCAGGCTCATGTAATTGAGACTCTATGGGTGTTGTTCATGCAGCCACTTGTGTTTCATGCTCAGCCTTCTAAGTAGGTAAGACCAATAGAAGGCTTAAAAATAGAATTTATGAGCATGTACATGACATTAAGATTGCAAAAACCACTAATGCTTTGTCTAGGCACTCTGCAATAAGTAAGAATTTTAAGAGATTTACTTTTTTGTCATTGATAGAGTTGTACGTAGTGAGAGTGTGGAGACATAGACAATGTATTGGATCAGATAGAATTGATCACTTTGCATTTAAATGCTTGTTATGAGCTTGGCATCAATGATAGTCTTTCTAGTATATTAAAATGAAAAACCATGGCCGTTTGTTTTTGTTAGATGCTGCAACATAATTACTGAATCTTTGGTCAAATTATTTTTCTCTTTTTAAGTTTTGATTGTATTTGTTGTTGGCACCATATGCATTCCTGTTTTTATTTATATTTGTGAACTTAGGCGAGATACAATGTTTTCTTTCTTGAAGATGTGTATGTTTTTTGATGGTTGTGCCTTTAAGGAAATCTGGAAGCCGTGTACTTAAAATGGGACCCAGCCTATTATGAAATTAAATAATTTGGAAAAGGATGTGTTTTGATAACTCTGAAGTTCCAGCTTTTTAGAAGACATTTTTTTACTGCTGGAATCCAGCTTACCGCAGCTTCAATTATTTTCTTAGCTTGATTGTTGTTGTTAGTGTGTTTTCCAATAATTAGAGACATTCAGGAATACTTTTTAAAATTTTAGTACAATTACAATTTTGCAGAAAAAGTAAGATAAGTCTGTAATTCTAAACACTGACATTCTTGATTGTATTTGTAAATGCACCACCCTTCGTACAAACATTGTTAGTTTTACGAGGGATTTGGAGAGATAGAGCAAACTTTTGATCCAAAATCAGGGATGTACCTGAAAAATGGGGGCAGTTGAGAAGTATGCTCTTTGTGGATACAATGACAGTCATGGTTTCTATGAGCCGGGAGAGCGGGTGTGCGGAAGGGTCTACACGTGTAAGGGACAAAAAAAGTTGGATGGCTAAGTTGTAGGTCACATTTTCAACGGGTCTCAATCTTTTTGGTAACACGTTCATTGTATATTCTCGCGTAATGATTGTTTTCCTTGTTATGGATAAAGCTACTGAGCTCTTTATTTATGGTTATTACCATAAAACTATCCGTTGCCAAAACGTGTGTAAAGTCTGTCGTGTACCCCTGTCGTAACTGAATCAGGAGTTAACACTACTTACACACGCGGCCTGTTACTAAAGCGATTAAGGACCGTTGAATAACAGGGGGGGCTAGACAACTTTTTGTGTGCGCGCGTCACGTGATTGTCACAATACTTTACCATCCCCCTTCCCAAAAAGGCAACCAGAATAATTTCTCCCACGCCTTCTCACTATCTACCCAGTTCAGTCAAAGCTCCTCCCACGTCAGCGTACGTCACGTCGGTCTTCGCAGAGGGCATGATGTTGACGTGCGCACGTAGCCACTGACAGGCCGCAGACAGTCAGAGAGGGAGGGTTGTCTGTCCTGTTGTCTGACTTGAGGGTGTGGGGAAAAGTTTCTGAGGTTGTACTTCAGGTGAACCGTGTGGAAGGCAGTCACGTCGGCAACGGAGAACTTGACAGCTAATTGTAGTGACTGGGGTTTTGAAAGGGCACCTACTGTTTTATAGGGTGCACAGCCGCTGGTGACTGACAGTTTTTGATTATCAGACATTATTCTGTGATAATTTGAGCAATGCCGGCTGTTTCGTAAAAGGACACAAAGTGAAATATGAGGTACCGGATCGGGAGCAGTTGAAAGGGTCTTTTCGTTATATATGTCTTCATCTGTCCCTACTGGGTAGCAGCAGCTGTAACGAGACGGTCGATCCTTTCTTCAGCGGGCCGGTTTGTTTATGGAGTAGGCAGGCACCAGCCCGATTTGGTTCGCCACCCGAGTGCCCCAGGGGTACGCTGCTGCCACAGGTGATGGGGTTAAATGTTTTGGCAAGTACTGGCTATAGTGTTTGAGCAAGAGATATCGTGGGACATCTTGTCTAAGAGTAAAGCTGTTGTGTTGTAAATTGTTTGTGTGTGTTTACATATTAGTAAAGTCCTGTCCCGAAAGCCAAAGTCACGTGTAATCTCATCAGTCGCTGTTAGATGGGTACATGGGTGTCAATGAAGCTTGGATTTTAGAATGCATGGGGTGGGCATTGTAAGTTCATGGTCATTTTCATGAACATGTCCGTCATTGGCTATTGGTCTTGGGATAAGTTGTTCTGCAGACGTAGGAAGATCTGATCTACGTCTTGGCTGTTAATAATCCCAGTTATTTGGGAGACATCGCTGTATTTTCTTTTTCTCGAATAACTTGAAAATATTGTTTCCTTTATTACGTTTGCTTTTAAAGAGTTAAGCAGTCTGAGCTAAATTAAGTTTTCAGGTAACACATTGCCTACTTTTATGCACCCGTGCCAAGGATGCCATGGTGGTAGTTTAACTGGAATTCCTCTTAGCCGTTTGTCTTGCCAGAGAGGCTTTAGGTTTTTGTTTGCCTCATACCTCCTTGCTTACAACATATGTAATAGATGCTGGATTCCCATGTACATAACCTTGTCAGTGAAAAAAAATATATATATTTCTTCACCCTGAAGTCATACATGTTTACTTTACTTAAAAGGTGCTCTTTTTTTAATTTGATTTTTATGAAAATATTTGAAAGTCTGCATCACTTATTTTGTGTATCTTTTCTTCTCCGCTCCAAAGGTTATATATTATATTAAGGTCTCTTTGTGTGAATTCTGTTTTGCACATTTACCGTCTTGTTTTAAAACTGGGACTTCACTTTGACCTTTCAATGCTGTAGATAGTACTGAAGATAAAATCTCATTAGTTGTACAGAGATATTGTAGTCTTTCTATTGGTAGAGCCTGTCCAAGTTTTCCTACAACTAAACCATTCATGTTGTCCACATTGCCCTATGTTTTTAGTTTTTTTTATTTTATTTCACATTTGTTAACTCAAACCCATTTTCAATGGAGACCCGAGGGGAAAGAGCCCCAGCAAAGATAAACATACACATAGACAAAATATATATATATATATATACAGAAAGTATGAGAAAGAAGGGAATGTGAAATTGGCAAATTGGAGAAAATATTGTTTTTAAAGATATGGGTGGTGTGGAAAACAAGATATGATAGATTATTATATAATAAAAATAGAGAATATGAAGATATGTTAGCTGACATTAAAAGCTGATTATGGTAGAAAAGATGGGTATAGAGGGAAGGGTAGAAATTTAAAAGAAACAAGGGAATATTGTTAATCTGATGACAATGTGAGTCTGGCAATATGGCAACTGGAAATATTATTAATGTGAACTGAAAATGTAAATATTATGAAAGTATAAATAATGTAAAATGTATTTAGCATTACGATGCATAAATAAAGCAACTTGTAGTGTTTTTAATAATTGACAAAGGATCTTCTTAAATCTACTTGAGTCACCCCCAACTCGGACAGATGGGATCTTGGTTTAATGTGTCATCAGAAAGATGGAACACTCAGGAATGTAGCACCTATGTCTCAAATGGACACAGGCAACCTGTAAATGGTTCATCTCCCAAACCCCTGCTTACACTTATCAAGGGTATTAGAACTTGTTAGAGATTTGGGATGTATGGCTAGGCTTAAAAAGGCCCTTGTGGTTGTTAACCTAGTAAACACCTATGAACCTATACAGGAAAAAGAGTATTAAAACAATGCAAGTACAAAATTAATTATAAAGAGAAAAACAAAAATATGAACATTAAGGGTTGCACTGACATC